>NC_034410.1:119345792-119486013 GCF_002078875.1 Numida meleagris
AAAAAGAAAAAGAAAAAGAAAAAGAAAAAGAAAAAGAAAAAGAAAAGGAAAAGGAAAAGGAAAAAGAAAAAGAAAAGGAAAAAGAAAAAGAAAAGGAAAAAGAAAAGGAAAAAGAAAAAGAAAAGGAAAAAGAAAAAGAAAGAAAGAGAAAGAAAAGGAAAAGGAAAAGGAAAAAGAAAAAGAAAAAGAAAAAGAAAGTTTGTTTTTTTTTGTGAGCTGTTGATTTCTGGAAGCTGGACAGGTGTGATGCAGTAAGTCTTGCTCCTTTTCTCTCTGTTTATTATCCTCTTTCCCTATATATCTCCTACTAGTGACTTTCAAAGACAAGTGTAGGATGTGCGGCTTCTTGACCTGTCCTAGTATGGGTTGCTTTTGGAGTTTTTCTTCAGGTATCCATTTCATTTCACCTGTTTCACAGCCCAGCCCCAGCCTCATGTCCTGTGGCAGGGCAGAGACTCTGTCATGATGCCTCTGCTGTAACTGCCTTGGCTGAAGGGGAAGAGGGAGGAAGTGAAAAGGAAGGCTTAGTCATGGAAAGCAATGCCACAGCGTATGAAGCCTGTAGATCATAGGAGGACTAAGAATGGGGATTCGATTGCCAGGGAAAAACACCATGATGATCTTCTCCCAGGCCAAAAAAGGGAACTCTGCCCTCATTCAGGAGCAAACAGGAGGATGTCTGCCTCACTCATGTGGTTTGATTCTGGGGAGCCAAAAGTTGGACATGACGATCCTTGTGGGTCTCTTCCAACCTGGGATACTCTGTGATTCTGCGATTCCATGAGACCTGAGGCTGATTGGGCAGTCCAGGAGGCACAGCTTGAGGCAACTCTGGCTTTGGAGCCTGCCGTGGGAAAAAAGATCCTCCCGGAAGGTAAGAGTTAACACTGAGAGCATGTTTGTGATCCTGGAAACTGAAAACACATTGTGAATAGTCAGAAAAGCTAAATACGCAAAGACAGAGAGGATCCATAAAGAAAAAGAAATTAATTGTAGCAAAGTGGAGACAGGCATGAGAGCAGTAGGTTCAGTGTTGCTGAGTAAAGATGTAAGAGATTAGGATGAGCAATAAGCAGGAGACCTCCCAGCTATAAACAAGCTGGGAAAAGAGGATGCTGGGAAAGCTGTACAAATAAGCAGAAAGGACTTAAAAAGATATTTGGAGGAGCAAAAATAAACCCTGAACGCAGCCTGACAGAGAGTGCTTTTCAGCAGCCGGCACTTAGGGAAGGGCACGCTGCCTGGCGCATGCTCCTCACGCCTGTGCTGGATGTTGAGCAGGGTGTAGCCAGGCATCCATGTGGAGCTGGCTGAGGTCTGGAGCTCTGCAGGTGCTGCAGGTTCTGCAGGAGGTTATGTGAGCTCTCAAGGAATGCATTTGGCTAAAGGGGGATATCACGGAAGAGAGGTGTTTCCTAAGCAGTCAGGTTTTGCTTTCATCTGAATGAAAGACCAATAGTGGAATAATAATAAAGATACAAAGATAAAACAGATTTCCTCTATATTTTATTAAAATTTGGAAACTGTATTCAGACTGAGTAGATGAGCAGGTTAATAGAAGACAATCTAGGGTATGAAACTTTAATCTGTCAGCTAACAGTGTTTCATAGAGAACTTTTCAGTCCTCTCAGACATGATATTTTATGCATTTACATAAGAAAACGCAAAGTAGAAAATCCTATGATAATTTTAATCTTCTTCTAGCCTGAATTGCTGCAGAGAAAATAAGGGAGAAAGTTGCTTTTTCATTATTTCCTTTTCAGAGAAGATCAGATACCACATGGTCTTAAAGACCTGAACTGAGAGAGATAACAAGTCCTCTTTCCCAAAGAGTTTACAGTGTGGAGATGGGAAAAAAAAGTGGCTTTGTATGCAGAGAGGATAAATGGTCTTTTCATTTCCAGAAATGCTTTATTTTCATATGAGTCATAGCTAGTTTAAGTCCCTCTAAACGGCTCACATTTCGGCACAGGGCACGGAAAGCCTCTGTCAGAAGTCCAGTTCCTTCGAGTCTTTCTGAGGACATGCAAGAACTAGGGAAACTCGCAGCCCTTCCACTGCCACAGATTATGTCCCAGTGTCACAGTGCTTGCACAGGGTCTTGCACAGACCCATTGCCACCACAGGAGCTTTTAACATTTGCACTTGAGCCTTGCTTGCATCGCACCAAAGGGACACGGCTTTCTGATGTCAGCAGGGACATAAAATCCCAGCCAGGGAGGGGGAGATTATCTGGTGCTAGCAACAGGTTTTGGGGTGGTTTACTTTTGTCATGTTGTGTTTTTGTCTAGAACACATCCCTGGGGATGGAGAGGGTGGCTCCTTCTGGGGAAGTCTTTTGTGCTAGCATTTAAACAGGATCTGTTCAGGATGCTCACACTTAATTCATACCGTTCCACGTTTTCAGTCTTTTTCAGTCCTTTTACCTAAGCCTGAAAACTTTCAATTGTTTCCTCAACATTTCAAGATCGGAATCAGCTCGTGTCTCTGGGTGGAGATATCCTCTGGGCCACGGTATTGTTGCCCTGTTCCTCTGTGCTTGCTGGGACACCTGGCAGGCCTTCCAGAGCTGCACAAGTGCTGCCAGAGCCGCCATGGGTGTACGTGGACAACTGCGTCCTGAGGGGCTTGGGGGCATGAAAGAAAGCAAAAGCAATGGGAAGCTTTGTAGCCTTCTCGGCTCGCTTTCCACCAGCCAAAAACACTTCCTCATCCATTCCTCTGTGGGAGGTGTGAGAAAGACAGGGGAACAGCTTCCAAGAGCTCCAAAATCTGCCACAGCTCTTGCTAAAGGATTTCTGCATCACTTCACGTGCTTCCCTCTTATCGCTAGAAGCCATGCCTGAGAAATAGAAAAGTCCCCAAAGAAAACCTGATCTGACTGCTTTCCTTGCACTATCAGAGTTACTCTGTGTTAATTTGGGGAGAAGCGGGAATTTTCAACCAGAGGCTTTGGATAAAGAATTTTGGATTATGAAAATAATTTCCTTACCCACTAGACGAGCTTTGCACCTCCTCTTTGGCCTGTGTGGCTTCTGCCATGGCTGAATAAGAGTGATTAAAACTCCCAACAATCTGCTACTAACTGGACGTGATGTGGAAGCAATGCTATCCCTGAGGATCTTATTGAACTGGATACAAAAATGAACGATACAGTCAGTACAATAACCCTGCTTTGCCTGTTTTATACTAAAATCAGCTTTGTCCCACCTGTTCACCTTCCAGCACACTTTGAATGCATCTAATGACAGATTTCCACCACAGAAGCTTTCAAGGGAGGCCGTCCTGTCCTTCAGATGCCTTTCTTCCATTGTAGCCACCAGCCTATGGCTTGATTTGTTCCTGACATGTTGGTTCTACATCTACCACATATTCACATTCACTAATGAGCCTCTTCCCTACGCTGAATGTTACTTGTCGCATGAAGAGGGAGATTCTGTTACAAGGTGAATCGTGAAACAGCTGAGATCAAGCACGAAAAAAAAACCACAGAGATCCCCTTAACAAGCAATGGCCACAAGATGCAGCCAACAGAAGAGAGTCTTCAGCAATTATAATGAAAAATCATAGCCAAGACACAAGTCAGATCTGAATTTATCTCTTTTATCCTCACCGCACTGCTCTTCAGGCATGGCATCACCTAACTGAAGTCCCTGCTTCTTGCATGGCTCTTGGGCCTGGTGGGAGGCTGCAGTCAACCTGCAGGGCTCAGTGCAGCCAGGAAGACACAGGTGAGACTCCGTTTTAACTCAATCAAACCAATTTTCTGCTTGGCCAACCTCTGTGTGGCACACTCAGCACCCTTTGACCTGCATGCCCAACAGGAGAGTTCCTGAGTTTATAAAGACGTGGCATGGCCCAGCACGTTGCTATTTATCTACCAGCACCCTGTGCAGTAGGTGCCTGTCCCACAGCCATCTCTCCCACCTGTCAGGCAATCCTGAGGAGAACAGGGGCTCCTCATCCCGTGGGCACCCACCAGGACAAGTCCAACCAGAGGAAGCCAGCTGCAGTTCAGACTGGGGCTTTCTGTAGCTGGGGTCTACAAGGAGCACTACTGAATCAGGCTTTCTTGGCAAAGCAACAGTTCAGCTTCCAGACCTGTCAGAAGGGTCAGACACATCTCTAAATCACTAAAAAAAAATGCATTAAAAAATCTAATATAATTTGGAGACCGTATTTTCCAAAAATTTGAGCAGAGGAAAAGCAGTTTTGAGGCTAGGATGCAGTCAGGACGTAGGAAGAGCCCAGCATGCCACAGACGTGGTAGATCTACAGCAGCTGGTAGCTTCCAATTGGAATCCCTCAAGTGTCAGCTCACTGCTGATCCATTCAAGTGTCTTTTTCACAAAGATGCATCAAGATGCTTCTGCAAGCAATGACCTTTGGTCACAAATGCCATTCCTTCCACACTGGGCCCTTGATACAGTCCTACAAAAGGACTTGCCCATTTCCCAACTATCTCCCTGCTGGTCTCATCATGCCACAAATAAGGCTCGGATGAGGTTGGGCTCAAAGCAGCAGAGCAGGAACAATTTTTTTCCTCCTGGGAATCATATCTTCTGATTCACGTCCATCTTTACAACTTCTTTTTTTTCACTCTGTTAAAGGAAATTTTGAAAAAGATTTTGGTGCAGTTGGATCAGCTCTGCTCTTGAAATTTAGCACTTTAAACCAGTCTCAGCTGGTACCTCTAAAAGCTGTAGTCCTTTCTTTTTCTCTCAGGAACATACTGGATTTCCTAAAGCAGGCACACCATTGTGGCTCTTATTTAACCCCAATGACCAGATATAAATTTCCTTCCAAGAAGAGTAAAGGATATGTATCATCCTTCACAGACAAAACAACAGTAGATACCGCACAACCTTTTTCCAAGAACAATGTGTACTTCACACGTACACGTTTATATTGGCCTCAGTCTGCATGTGGGCACAGCTGTGAGAAAGCCCTGGAGGGAGAGGAAGAGCCAGGAGGCAAGGCAGGGCAAGGCCAAAAGGATTCATCCTCCCGTAGTATCACCTTATAAGACTCCAGTATCACCTGTCTTACCTGCCCAAACAGCAATGCATCTCTCCACCTCTACACACCCAGTGAATCAGAGAAGAGACCATCAGCCAACAATGGAACAGTGCTTGGCGCTGGGGAAAGGATGCTGCTGGAGAGAATTTCAGTCTTGGAAAAGTATCACGGGCTGTCTTAAATAGCAGCTTGAAGCATGGTGCCTCAGAAAGCAAAAAGGTGATGAATATCCTATCAGGTCACAGATTGCTCCTCACTTCTGCTCTCATCTGGCACACCAACTCTGTCCCATCCCTTGGAAGTTTCCTGTCATGGTCCTAAGGCCAGAAAATATTCTTGGAGGGAAAGAAATCCCCAAAGTCCTGCAGGCTCAAGTTGAAAAGCTGTGTGTGGGCTTTAGCTCCTGCTGGGCTATTGCAGTCTGTGGTGACAGTGGTGGTGGCCACGGTGCAGGGTTTCCTGAGTGTGGTCACTGTGGGATCCAGGGTGCTCTGGAGGGAACAGCAGGGCTGGTGCAAATGCCGAAGCTGAAGCCAAGAGGGGTTACAAGAAGCAGTAAAACAACCAGCAAAGCCACTAGAGCTCAATTCTGCCCTGTCACATTGAGAAGTGAGAGCAGAAGTTGTTCTGGTACCAGAAGCTGGGAAAAGAGAAAGCAGTTAGGTGCAAGGAGAATCAGACATATCAAGAGCCAGGAAAGGAATCTATGATTCTATGACTCTGTGAATCTCAGCTTTCATAAAAAAGTAAATTTCTGTCTCTCAGGGTCACGAAAGCAAGCTCAAACTTGTGAATCAAGCAAGTCATCCTGGCTTAGACAACAGAAGACAGAAAGAAGTCTGTGGTAATTACTGTGTCCACAGCTCAGCATCATTCGTGGTTCAGGCCAGCTGGGACCATGAGCATTGTCCCCACAGGGCCACAATTCCATCCTTAGGTGAACTGCCTCATGCCAGCAAGAACTGCAAAATTGTATAAACTCTCGCTTGGTGGTTGTTGGACACCTTCATTTTATTGTATTTTGGGGTGCACAATGTTTGAAACAACTTCATCAGTGTAGATCAGGTGACCTCCAGAGGTCCCTTCCAACCTAACCCGTTCTGTGTTTCTCTAGGCACCTGCACAGACACACAGACACATACCCAAGTCATACATATGTCAGGGATGCTGGTGTAGACACATCCATTGTTTGAATTTCACTGATGTAAAACTCAAATTTGTCAGCCCCACAAGAGCCCCAGTGCAGATACTGTTCACTTGCAATGAGGCTATAGTAATAAGATCCAAAGATTTTTAGCTTTCTGTTCACAATAATGGGAAGAAAAGTTTCACACCAAAAGAAGACAAGCGCTTACACATTGCTTCCTGACTTTTATAAACACTGAACTCTTCCAAGTACAAAAAACAAGGTACAAATAGAAAAATTAATTTTCATCCTAATGTTCAAAAGGAGCAGGAAGAACAAGACCTACATCTTTTGCTTGGCATCTCCGTCATTTGTTTTATAAACAGATTTCATTTCAGTGCACATTTAAACTGTTATATTTTATTTCTCAAAACACAAATATCTTATTTTCAGTACAGAAAGAACTGATTGTTCCCAACCACGAACATCTGCCTTTCTTCTGGTGAAGGACAGTGTTTTCAGAGCAAGCACATCGCCGGCTTTGCTGCCCACACTCAGCAAAACACAGAGTAGGTGCAGCATTCCTGCGTCGCTACTGTTTTCTTCTGGACTGAAGGCAGCTGCTACAGAAAAGGAGTAGCAACAGAGAGTTTGAACCGATCCAAAGGGCAAAATGTTTTGTGACCTTTGAAACAACACTGCCGAAATGCACCCACACCAGGCACAGCATCATTAACGAGGTTTGCATCGAATGGATCGGTCCGAAGGTTCGTTTGGAGAACGTGCTGTGGAAAGGCTTTTAAAAGCTCATGTGCATGCCCTGCTAAGCAAAATATATTCTGAGCCTTTTCCCTTAACACTTCTTATTTTCTAACTAAGATAATTGAATGACTCAGTGAACATGGCTGGCATTAAAATCTTGGGGGAGGGAAAGGCAGAGGTAGCGAGCTCTAAATCCTCTGCCAAATCCCCTTTTCATAATTTATAGTCTGTCACCAGTTTATCACAGAGAGCTGCCCCTCTTTTTCTCACTCTGCAGGCTCCTTTCCCAGTGGACAGTCCATGCCAGCTGTCTCGGCAGCAGGAACGTCCTTTTTTTCCCAAGCCTCGACCTGTGGGAAAATCTTCATTGGCCAGTAATTGATTCCACCCTGCCAGCTCCATTACTTTAGCCTACAGTCAAACTGCCAGCAATCTGGAGACAGGCAGCCGCAGCCCTCCCTGCTCCCACCATTGAAGCCCGCTCCTACCCGCGCCGTTAGCTACCGGGCTGCGAGCTGATGTGTCAGCCCGCCCTGCAATTAGCGCTAATCTGAAAATTGGCCTTTGCGAGCAAAGCCAAGCACCTGACAGCTAATTGTTTATGTCAGATTGATGTGCATTTAATATGGAAAGGTTATTTATCAAAGGGTACTTTTTTCTGTTTGTCTTGGTTCAGAGCGGGGAGAATTGCCACAGGCGCTTACAGCCCACAGACCAATAAAGATCTTATACTTCATTTAACTTAAGGAGCCTTCTAAATACCCTTTTTAAACTCGCAGGGTAGTGCCGTGCGGTACTCATCTATTCACATTGTTTATAAAGAAACTGCAGTTATTGTTTTTAGTCTCTTTTTTGGGAATCAAAATATTGAGGGGTGAAGAGAGGTTGATGGCAGAACAGCAGCTGCCCGTCAGCCCTGGAATTAAAAATGAATTAAGATTTGACTCATCCCCAAACTCTTTCTTTACACCAGGTCGCTCCGTATTTACAGCATTACCTACACTTTCCCTTGCTGCGTGCATCACAGAAAACAAACAGGGAAAACCATTGCTTCCAGTGATTTTAGCACAGGTTTTGCCACTCTTTGCAACTGAGCTGGGATTTCAGTGGTGATTTTGCAGAGGCAGAGGGACCATCTCGTTTGGATCGTGACCCTGCAATCAGGTGGCAGAGGGCAGAGCCTTGTGTGTGCAGAAAACCAGAAAACCCCATACATGGTGATGAATATGACTGGCGTTGATCTAGGGAGAAACGGGGTCACTTGCTGTCAGAAGCCTTATCTCAAAGTCTTCCAAAACCAAATGCAATCACGAGACTGAAAACAGGGAGCCTGCTGCGATTGGAAGCATCTTTCTGAGGTTGCACAGGTTTCCATTTAACAGTGCCGCGAATGGCTTAAGGAAGCAAACCCATCAGGTATTTAAATGGGAGCGCATTTGTTCAGGTTGGACATTTTACGTTGCATGAAAGTCTCACTACAAAAAATGTGTTTTTGCAATTGCTCAGAGGAAATGAATGCATCCTACAGAGTCCAGGAGGTCAGCAAAGATACTGGTGGCACACACGGAGCTGCAGTAAGAAAAAATGTCAGTGATTTTAAATGAAGCAGGAGAGAAGACGGAATCCAGTACGGAAAAAAAGTATGAAAAGTAGTAAATCAGATAGGACACAAACACAACAACTGTTTCATACAAATCATATTCTGACAGGGAAAAGCACCACTGCACTCTGTAAGAAGTAATTTTTCCTATTCATTCCACAGGTGGTAGAAAGCTTTCTCTGTGTATATCAAGTGCGTCTCCTTCGTAAATGAAGCTGTTTAAAGGTTTCACAAAGTCTCTGTCCTCTAAATACTGTGTTTCAAAATACAAAAATATGTGATTTTTTATTTCTCCATTAAATTTACATAAATTTTAATCCAGCCACTCGGGATTTTTGCACAAAAGAAATCTTTCAAAAGAAAATATTAATTCAAATCTCATCATTCACTGGTATTGCCTAAATAACATCTGTGCATTAATTCAATATCAAATGCTGCCCTCTGCAAGAATGTTTGTAACCCAGCAGGGAGGGGGAGGTGACTGTGCCCCTCTACTCTGCCCTCGTGAGACTCTACCTGGAGTACTGCGTCCAGTTCTGGAGCCCCTAACACAAGAAGGACATGGAGCTGTTCAAGTGGGTCCAGAGGAGGGCCACGAAGATGATCAGAGGGCTGGAGAACCTGCGCTATAGAGACAGGGTGAGAGAACTGGGGCTCTTCAGCCTCGAGAAGAGAAGGCTCCGGGGGGACCTTATAGCGGCCTTCCAGCACCTGAAGGAGGCCAACAGGAAAGCTGGGGAGGGACTTTTTATAAGGGCAGACAGAACAAGGGAAAATGGTTTTAAAATGGAAGAAGGCCCACTCCAGCTCCCAGCACAGATGGAGGCCAACCCCACTCCATGCCTGTGCATTCCAGTGGTGCCCATAAGGGTGGCTGTTGGACAAAATACTCAGCAATGCACAGGGTGCTGCTTTGCCAGCCCCACCAGAAATCATGGCACTTGCTCTGATGGGTCCTGGGCACACTGAATTGTTAGGTGGAAAGTCCAGGTGTTTTAGCAAGAGGAGCATCAGGCAGAGCAGAGCCAGTGTGAGGTATGCCAGCCCTAAGAAGAATGGTCATCCTCTGCCCCTATGCTCGCAGCTGCGTGTCCCAGGCACCACGCTGAGCAGGGTGACAGGCCATCAGCAACACCTCGGCATGTCCCATGGGTGTCCAGCACGGCCTGTCCTAGAACTGCAAGAGCACCTGCCCTGGGCATGGAACTCCACTCCTGGCATCTTTGCAGGGAGCATTTACACAAGCAAACACTTTGTTTTAAATATGTGCTCAGCCCCCCACCCCCCCGGGGTTGGTCTTTGACCGGGATTTAGAGATGTGTTGGAAAGTTTTGGCAGCGCTGGTTTCAACTTGGCCAGCGAGGAGATGCTGAAAGCTGCATTACTGCAGCCACACTGGAGTTTTGAAATGTGTTAATTAAGACATTCTGTTACCAGCCCTTTCCTTCCTACACAAGACAAAACCCACCGGCTTTTAAACACAACTGAAATGATTCGTATGTTTTAATGCTTTCCTGAATATGGATCAATTTTTACACTTTTTATAACTCTTGTATCCCAGCCAAGACAAAGCCAGTGACTTCAGCCTGACGCGAGCCCTGTTTAATGCCCTCCATGGAACAGGTCTTGGAGCAGACGGGAGTTGAAGAAGTCATCTCACACGCTCCCCTTCTTGGGGCCAGAGTGGGGTGGCTGATGTTTGATTTCTGGTAATGAAAGCTTCACAAATTCCCTCAGGCAATTTATCTTACTCCTTCAGTTTCCTTACCGATAGAAATTATTTTTTGAAGTCTAATGCATCTCCTCCTCACTTCAATTCAAACCATTACTGGTTTTCCAGTCTTCCACAGACATGTAGGTTGCTATTCACAACAGCTGTTGCGTAGGTATTTGAAGGCCTCCCTATTTTCATTAGCCCAAACAACAACATGGGTATTACAGTGTTTCCTCAGAAATGCACTGCAGGCCCCTGGGCACCATTTCCTTCTGTTTTCTGGTCTGGCCCACCTCCTTTTCCAAAGTACCTCACCTACCACTGGAACTGGCACTGCAAGTGAGGCCACGGCAGTGTGAGCAGGGCGGGAGGCTGAGTCGAGGGCCCTGCCAAGGCGTTCTCCTGTTACGTGTCCCAGGAGGACACTGGCTTTTTCTCCCACAGTGTGACAATGCTGGGTTGCCATCCACTGTGATGCTTCTTCAGCAGAACTGTTGTCTCTGAACTTGATCACCTCACTGGATAGGAGAGCTGCTGGGACCAGGTGCTTCCCCATGAACCCCGCGTAGCACTGGGGATTTAGGCTGGATTCCTTCCAAACCAGCTGTTTCCAAGGGGCAGCCTCTTGTCACCAGTCTTTCCCCAACCCAGATGTCTCTCCACACAGTCTCACATCATGGGGACCCCCTTCTGGTACCCTCCAGGCCTGCATTGCAGGATGTGTCTGGTGCAACAGATATGCATGGCATGAGACAAGTGTCCCTGACCCCATGGAAGGAGGTACTGTTTGGGAAGAGGTAACTTAGTGAGACCAGCACAGGATCCCTCCATTAATGGCAGGTCTTGGAGAACACAGAATAGTAGAATCATCAAACCATTTGAGTTGGAAGGGACTCTCCAAGGCCTAGTCCAGCTCCCCTGAAATGAATACCCACAGCTCGATCAGGTTGTGCAGAACTCCATCCAGCCTGACCCTGAATGTCTCCAGGGACAGGGCTTTCACAACCTCTCTGGGCAACCTGTTCCAGTGTGTCACTATCTTTATTGTAAAAAACTTTTTTCTTATATCCAGTCTAAATCTCACCTCTTTTAGTTTGAAACCATTTCCCTTTGACCTATCAAAACATAGTCATGACAAGTCTTGGAGAACATCATCCTTCTGCAGAACTGAGGCCATGAGGCAACCATCAGACTTGAGAACTGAGGTGCACAAGCAAGGACAGATGCTGGAGGCTGATAGCATTCCCCTCACCTTTGTATACAAGGAAGCTGACAGCCCTGCTGCCTGCGCTCCCAGCACTCAGTCAGCTCCCTGGGGCAGCTGCAGGTGAGCATCTTCCCAATGCCTCCATCACAAACCCCAAAAGATTACTCTGGTGTCCCGTGCCATTCTCATCTGCAATTTACACACACAAGCACTATTTAAATATCCATCCACATGCATCCTGGTATGGCATACAACAGCTGCTAGCTCAGCAAGAGTTTCAGGGAAAAAAAAAGGGTGTGGGGAAGAGGGGAATTTTTCATTATATAAATTTTCTCTTACTTAAGTATTAATATCACTAGATAATACATATCCCTGTAATCTAGAACAAGTGTTTACTTCTTAGGATGTAAAAGCCCATCTCTATCAGATTGGAACGCGTGTGCCTTGGCTAGCTTGTATCTTGGGTTACTGCAAAAAGAAGAAAAAATACGTGACCATTGCATCAGCTGAAACAAGGAAAAGATCTAAGCGTGTTCAACCAAAACAATGACCTGATGCAAGACTCAAGTCTATCAGGTAATGCTCAAGGGAATGTTTTAAACAAGGAAGAAAGAGTGGAAGTAAAAAAAAAAAGAAATCATCATTGTATTATTATTATTCAGTAATGTTCCTCTACCAGCATTAGCAGCTTATCTTGCCATCGAAGCACTTTCAGATAACAGGCTCAGTTTTATGTTGAGTACAGGCTGTACTAAGTCACTAAAACCCCACTATTGTTAAAGATTATGTAAAATGGTCAATCAAAGTGTCACTCCTTCCTGCCCAGCCCCCAGGCTGTTATGTTGCACGGTTCCTTATAAAAGCTGAGCACAAAGAGGGAAGGCTGGGAGCGAGGTGCTGAAGTGTAGAAAATGGCACGATACAGAGCTGGTAGGTACCGAGCTACTTTTCAGAGCCTGTGCTGCATGGCTGCCTAAGGGAAGGGAGCAAAATATCCCACCACTCAAGCTCAGTGATCTGCCCCTGTAGGCACCTGTGCACCTGCAGAGTTGCTGAGGACCTCCCTGATCCCTGGGCCATACAGCAGCTCCCAGCACTGCACAGGAGCAGAGGCAAAGCTGGAATGGGCTTGAGAGAGGTCAAGTTTTCCAACATTTCAAATGAGACTTCTGGATATCTGCACCACCTCAATGCTTCTGAAATAGGCTGTGTCAGAACAAAACAATGAAGAACCGTGATGTTTTATATCTGGATTCAGAAAGCTGATGCTTGGCTTATTGTCTTTTGGTGGTTTTTTTGGTTTTTTTTTTGTATACATATATATTTTTTCCCAAGTAGGTCTTCATACATATTTTAGTGCCATTCTGAAGGAACACTCTGAGCAGACCTGAACTGCTGCAAGGTGGCAGCTGCAGCTCAGAGCTCCATAGCCAGTGTTTACATGCAGCTCCTCTGGACCACAGACATCACACAGACCCGAAAGGAGCATCAGGGCTTCAGGGATGACCTCTTTCCCCAGTGAAGGTAAAGCAATTACCTCCGCCAGGGAAATACCAGGAGATCTCAGCATGGCTTTGACTGAGGAAAAAATTGTTCTCTCAGTGCCAGACCTCAGGTAGATTGTACAGGTAAACACGATGCCAAATTCAGTATGTTGTGATCTTTAGTTTTTTGTTTAAAAAGGTGCACATTCTCCTTCACAAGCCAGAAGAAGCAAAGTGAACTGCCCCTAGGTCAGACACAAGTAGGCACTGACCAGCAGACAGCACTCCTCGAGTGGCTGCAGAGGACTGGTGGGGTTGGATGGATGCTGAGGACTGAGCCCAGCGTTAGCCAGCCACTGGTTGATGCACACACATTGGACATGGGCTGGACACTTCATCTGAGAGCAGACCTCCACCTGGGGTCAATGATTGCAACAAGAACAGCTGTACCAAGTCAGACTGGCATCTGTAGAGGCTCTGAGCTTGCCCCTTGCTGGCTGCACTGAATGCCCCTGCTCTTTGTTCTAGACCAACCAACCCCTACTACACAGTAATGCTATAGACCTCTGACACACCTGCCCTTGAACTTCTCTTTTTCTCAGCACCAGGAGGACACAAACTGCTGCAGTTCGTGCTGCTCATGTGCCTGGGAAAACTGGCAGGAGAGCTGCATACATGTGCAGGGTTCACATGAGCTTTTCACAAGGATTTCCTTAACAGTTGCACATTTCAAGATAGAGAAATACAGTCATAGAATCATAGAATTGTAAAGGTTGGAAAAGACCACTATAGCCATCCAGTCCAACTGTGGACCCATCCCCACCATGCCCACTAACCATGTCCCTCAGTGCCACATCCACATGTTTCTTGAACACCTCCAGATACAGTGACTTCACCACCTCCCTGGGCAGCCCACTCCAGTGCATTACCACTCTTTCTGAGAGGAAATTTTTCCTTATATTCAATCTGAACCTCCTCTGGTGCAATTTAAGGCCATTGAGGCAATCAAGCATGTAGGAAGGGACCAAGTAACATGCCTTCCCCCCAGCAGAAAGCTTTTTAAAAGTTTTCACCTAGATTCAATCATGTATTCCAAGCATGTGAATAGACATGCAGGGGAGACAGGAAAGAGAATTTGAGCTACTCGCAATTTGTACTGGAGTAAATAAGAGAAGGAACAAGGAAAATGATTCCCACTTCTCAAATGTCCAAGAGCTGTCCAAGTCTAAATACATTTGCAGCTACAGAAGCAGAAAACATCCAGCACATCTTGTTTTCCTCTGACACACATGGGGTCCTGGCAGTATAGATGTAAAGGAAACGTGTAATGTTGCACCAGGATACATGTTCCCTTCTGTGCAGCACGCACACACACACAGGCATAGCTGTATCATGTGCTAGCAAGTAACGGAGAAGTTTAGCTAACATACCTGAAATAGCTCACATACTTGGAGATGCCAAAGAGGCTCACTGCACCATTTCCAGAGGGTTGTTTTCATTTTTCCTCAGCCATTCCAAGGGCAGGTGCTCATTTTAGTTTGCACTCTGCAGTACCCACCACTGAGAAGAAGATGATTGTAAAAACCATCATTTGTCTGCCACTGTATCAAATGCCAGCCACCCCACTCTGCAGAGCTCTGGTGAGGAGCTTCCCTCATCCCCAACTTGCTTCCTCCTCTTCCTCCTCTTCCTCCTCCTCCAAAAGACTGTAATTTCTTGGCATAAAAATCTGAAGGTTTTACAGAGGGAACCTGAGCAACTGTGCAAGATGACCCAGCCAAGGGTAGGGATGTTAAACTGGAAATGACAAAAGGAATCATAGAATCATAGAATGATTTGGGTTGGAAGGGACCTTTAAGATCATCTAGTTCCAACCCCCTGCTACAGGCAGGGACACCTCCCTCTAGACCAGGTTGCTCAAAGCCCCATCCAGCCTGGCCTTCAATGCTTCCAGGGAGGGGGCATCCGCAACCTCACTGGGCAACCTGTTCCAGTTCAGCTGTGTTGCCAAGCCTCTTGGCAAATAAATCTGTGAGATGAGAAGAGGTGTGAGACCAGAAGAGGTGTGGACTACTTCTCTGTAGTTGTTTAAACCTGGACCAAAGAGAGATGCTGGCACTGCAGAGACGGGGGGAGACCCCAGAGGACGGCCAGCTCTGGTGGCCCTCGTCCCTGCAGTGAGCCCTGTGCTGGGGAACCTCTTCCTCCACAAACACGTGGTGCCCATCTTCAGACCCTGCCCACAAAACCCCTCCGGCTCCAGTGACCCCAGGAGCGTGGCCTCTGCTGGGTTTTCAGGGGCAAACAGCATATGGGAGTCACTCTCTTCGGCCTTGCAGTTCAATTAAATGACAAAATAAAGCCCTATCCACCAAGCAGGGCAAAGGGGAGGGGAACAGCCTCCAGTAGCTGCCTAATCACTCACAGAGCGACGGCCCCACTCCTGTCAGCACAAACCAGCAATTACAATTAATGGGCTGTGGCAATCGGATCCCGGCACTAGCGGAGACGGCCGGTCCCACCATTTGCATGCAGTAAATTATTCAGGCTGTCAGCTGCTCGGGCGGCATCGGTCTGAGCCACGGTTACCGGTTAACCGGGGCTGTGGTTAAACGCCCGCCACATGGCTCATTTGAGGAGCATCCAACCGGTCTAGCACCGCTGCAAATCAGCCCCACGCTGGGATGGCAGATCACAGCTGTGCCACCCACATGAAGGGACAGTGCCCAGTGTCCTCACAGCTCATGTGTGCCATCCTTTGAGCAAAAAGCCCTGGGAAAACCTACAAAGCCCACTAGCATCTCAGAAAGGTAAAATTCCAAAGGCTGTGCGCTTGAGAGAGAGGGAAGGCTGGATGCTTGTGAGCAAACCCATGGTTTTGCTGCACATGGTCACTCCTACCTTCACATGTGGGCATGGATAGGTGCTTCACTGCAGGAAAATGCACATCTGGATCAGAAATCAAAGTATCTCTATACTGAAGATGTAGCATCACATCATAGACTCAGGGTTTGTCAACGAAATTAGAACTTCAAAGAGCCAAATGCAGGGCTCCAGAAGGGTCTCCATAAAGTTTTGTGTCTTTCTGCAGAGTGAAGATGGATGTGAATAAGTATCTAGGGCAGCTACATGTCCCCCTGGTCTCGTGATGAGCGGAGGATGCTGCCCAAGGGCTTGGGGAAGGCTGATCTCATGGGCACCAGAAGTGTCCCAACCCACTTGTGCCCCTCAGCAGCATCTGCCTCACTCTGCCCCTCACTGCAGAGACAATAAAGCAGCAATGCTTATACTTACCAGCCCAACAGCTCCTCAGGCTCCAGCAGGCATAAATATCAGTCCTGAAGAATGTTTGAAGATGCCCAGGATGCCACAGGCTCCCCAAAGCTGAGCATGCAGCAGGTCCCTGGCATGAGCGACCACAGGCTGGTCTGGGTGAAGCCATTGTGCGCAGCCAGCACCCCACCTGCCCATACGCAAGAGATGTATTTTAATGTACCCACCTGCATGCAAAAAATAATTATTTCAGAATAGCCCTTGAGGATGAGAATACAGAAAAGGGAGCAGAGAGAGAACTGTGAACTTTCCCAAGCTACTGTTTTGGGAGCATAGCACAAAGAGCAGTAAATGTGAGGCAGAAGGAAGAGAGTAATTTGAAAAGTGCTGGGAAAAAAATGTCGTGAGCTGATGTCTACACACACACCCATCCAGTTCTTCATTCCTCTCTCTCCAGGAGGAGAGGGGAGAGTGAGGGCTCTGACACGAGCAAAAATACGCAGCATGTTTTCCTGGTCTCAATGACCAAGCTGTTTCTTCACTAGCACCTCAGTGTGGACAACTGCAGCAAAGCCCATTCATTTTCATTCAAATCAGACTTGCTTTACACTAAAGTCAACATGTATTCATTGGTACACAGCCTGAGGGCGAATATATTTCATGTCAGAAGCTTGAAATGGTTCAGAGCTGTCCCATGTGGCTCAGGATGGCCCTCCCAGCAACACAATGGGCTGCAGTACTGGCAGCTTTCTTGGGAGTACTTGGGGCTTTCAAATATTAAGGGTTTGAGTAGAAAGGAAAAATCTGATTCAGAAATATAAGTAGTGACATGCATACAAAATAATGACAAACAGAGCTCAGTCCTTAGACATTGAGAGTTTGACATGAAAAATAAGGAGAAATAAAAGGGGAATAGCAAATTGTAATAACCTGTAGAAGCTTAAGAGTGCAAACTGGTACGAAAGTCATGATAATGAACAACAAAACTCAAGTTTAAGGGCAGTTTGTCACTTTGCTTAGGAGCTACCTGCCTCTGAGCATATGGGCAGATCAAGGTGCCTGTGTCAGTCCAATCTCCTCAGCACTGAGATCACACCTATTTGAAAATGTCTGGGTATATCCCATTCAGGCTGCCTGTATTTAGGACAAGCAATTAAGAGAGTGTGATTGTCAGCAGGTCGAGCTATTTCAGATCTACAAAGACTTAAAATCCATTCAACTGCTCAAATGCATGCACTGAATAGTCCCATCGTGACCAAAGGGCCATGTAGCAGCATGGAAATTCAGACAGCGGTATGGGTTTTCACACATCAGAGCCATATTTTTATCCTCATTGAGGCCCAAAGTACTTATGCATATATACACTAGCAGTAAAACAACAGAGTGATCTTTTATGACAGTATGACCATAATCCAACCTGACAAATGCAATTGTCAGCATCCCTTAAAGTAAATTATAACTATGCCCCCTTGGCTAAATCCTGAGCCCTTTCAAATAACAAAACAAACTGCTCTCTCCCAAGAATTGTGTTCTCTGCATTGTATTTTCTGACATGCTTTCCCACCACCAACCTTTCATCCCGTTGAACGAATTTCCATTGTGAGCCACAGAAGGCAGAGAGGATAACGCCCTTCATCGGCGGGTGAAGCGTGGGGCTGCCCTGAGGACAAGCAGTAGAGGGGGCACACCTTTGCTGGGCCCAGCGATGAAGTCCTGCCTCAAAGTGACTGAATGGAATAATTTGTATGTACAACTGTGCGTTTCGATGTGTAACACCTAATGGCAGCTGGGACTAACAACTGGGAAAGGTGCTCCCCAGCTGCCCCTCTGCAGAGCTCACCAGCAGAGCATCATGGAGCTCAGGTGTACCTCCTCCCAGCCTGGTGTCCCTCTGCTACCAGCAAATGAGGCACCAGAATAAGGTCAGAGACTTTGCAACCAGCCCGGCCCTCTGAGAGAAGGGACTCAGCTAAGCCCTGGATCTTACCATGTTGAATGGAAACACAGTGAGGTGCTGCCAGAGGCACTGCTGTGGCACTGCCAGCTGCATGCTTTTCTCCTTCTATGTAAATTGAAGAAATACACCTTTTACATCCTATCATCTGCACCAAATAATCATGCAGGTTTGTACTGTACACTATATATCTGGGTTGCGCAAGGGACCATGCTCTTGTCGCACTCACTTTTGTGCACCTCAAACCCAATCCCGCTGCAGGAAGATCTCACAGCCTTTCAACTCCACTTTAAAAAGGTGGAATGATAATGGCTCTTCCTTCTCCTGAACCCCTTGCTCTGCACTTTGCATCTGGGCCTGGCTTTGCCTTTACCCAAAGTGGGAGGGCAGTGATGCTCTCAGGGACATGTGCATGCTTTATTGCAGGGACACTTCCCGTGCTTCACATCCTACGTGCACAGTGCAACACTGCACCTGCAGGGAGGGAGGATAAAGCGTGAGTTGAGCAGGAGGTTTGTTTCCTCTGTTTTCACTTTGTTATCTGTATTTTCTTTAATATAAAATTTTGGGTTTCACTTGTAAAAGTCCAACCTTTGCTTCCTTTCTGATTTGTGGGTCAGTCACAGTAATGTGCAAAGCTGTACTGACATGATTATGACTCGCAGAAAATTAAATTTCATGGCCCTGCCAGAGCCTGAGCCAAGGCTGCCTGGGCTGTCACAGCTTGGATGAATAGGACAGTTCAAGGAAAATCAGTCTAGTAATTGGTGGTGTCAATACATTTGGTGAACCCTTCTTTCTGTCGGAGCTAGATCTCTACCCCAGCCTCCAAATGATGATTTCAGGGGAAGACGAAGATTTAGGGACCTGCTTACACTTATCTGTTGCTCCATCAAGAGAAGGGCTGAACCTGTCAAGTCCTGACCTCAGGGCTGCACCCTGCCCTTGGCTGTGCCTAATGGCCTCACCCACTATCATCTTAAATATAATCCTCTCCCGCTCATGTGCTTCGCGTGCGAGCTTTCAGCAGCAGCATAAAGATTCAGAAGACTAACAGGTTTATCAAGTCATGCACAAGTTCCTGCTGTAAAAGTCTGCCACTCCTACTGATGCACGCTGTACAGCAAGAGGATTCGGCAGCATGCCCAGCCCTGAGCACAGTCTGCTTCCAGGGCACACGACAGGAGCAACGAATGCATCCTGCTGTGCGTCTCCTTGTGTCCTCACCCAGCTGCTAATAGCACGCAGAGGCAAAGAAAGAATCAGCTTAAAGCCCTCCTCCTTGTTCCAAGATAATCAGAGAGTCACGGTGTGTTCAACCACTGATGTCACCAACCCTTTGAAGGTCCCAGAGAGACAGCATCCCAGCAGTGAGTTTAAGATCTACAGCACTTTGATATGTGATCTAAATAGAGCTTGAGAAGGAGACCTCAAAGATGCAGGCTGCAACTGGATGGAAGTAGTCAAGGGCAAGGCTGAACCCTGCTTGGGAGAACTCAGCCCACCTGCCCAGTCACAGAATAATAGAATCATAGAATGTCTTGGGTTGGAAGGGACCTCAAGGATCATCAAGTTCCAACCCCTCTGCTCAAGGCAGGGTTGCCAGCTGCTAGATCAAGTACTAGATCATGCTGCTCAGGGCCTCATCCAACCTGGTCTTAAACACCTCCAGGGATGGGGCATCCACAGCCTATCTGGGCAGCCTGTTCCAGCACCTCACTACTGTCTCTGTAAAGAACTTCCCCCTTTCCCACAGAAGCCACTTTGGGTCTCCTCGTGTGACCTGGTATCAGCAGTGCCTGACACAAGCGGCAGTGTGGGAGTGCCTACAGCTGCAGGGCAGCTTCTCCTGGCTGCTGCTTCCACAGCAGCCAAGCAGGAAGGAAGCAGGCAGGGCATCGAGCTCCGAGACAAGTTTGTAACACGTGTGAGCAGCAGTGCCACACAGCTTGCCAGGTACACTCAAAGGAGGAACAGTGCCAGGAAAGCTTGCAGGGCTTGCACAAGATGTAGGAGTAATCGTGCATGTGATGCCCGGTGATACACCTTCACACACAGAAATCAAGGATCTAGACAAAATGGAAGATCCGAGCTCTCCTTTTTTTTTTTTCCTTTATTTTTTAATAAAGATTTCCATTCAGCCATTGTGAATGGCTGAAACCATTTATAATAAAACTGAAAAAAAAAAAAAGACTCTGGGAAATTATTGGTGTGAACTTTCAGGGCTCTAAATTAAGGCCAGCCCAATTTTCCAATTAGGCAGCTTGATAGGCAAGATGACAAGTGCCGAGTAGCAGGGCAGGCTCTGAACCACGTTTTTATGGCCGTTTCTCATGAGTACAGCAGCCTTTCTATACCCAACAGCTGAGGAGTGCACTTTCCCATGCCGTCAGGGGTGAGGAGGTTACGACTTCAGCATTGTGCCGGTTGTTTTTCACACAAGAACCCAGCGCGCCGCCGCTTGCTTGAAAGAGGCCAGCGGCCATGAAAGAGGGGCTCCCGGCCTCCCGGCCTCCCGTGCCCGCCGCTCCAGCTTGCTTTAACCCACCGCTTTGCTGGGTGACCGGCGGGGCTAATTGGGAACAGGGACCTTTTTCAAAGCCGTTTAGGCTGTGAATGAAGCTCCAGCTCCCCAGAGGTGCGGCACACAGAGGGCCGCGGCCCAAGGCGCAAAGGGCAGGGAGGGAGGGCTTGGGGCCGTGCTGCTCTTTCACAGCTCCCGCACTTGCCTCCTGGCTGCTCGCCCGGCCGACGGAACCTCCAGCCCTCGCTGTGCCCTGTGATAGGCCTCAGGCAGCATGGCCTTGCCCGGCTGTCCCCAAATACCGGGATGAACACAGCAGGGGGGGCCTGTCACGATGAAAGTCATCAGCGAGCCCCTCAGTCACAGGCAGTGCCATCTAACTCGCCATGCAATGAAATCACTCACCAATGCCTGCTAGGCGCTTCTGTGACCCTCAGCAAACCACACCAGGCCCAGTGAAATGTCTTTTTGGGATCACTTGAAGTAATTTAACTGCTAGGTCAATGCTGGCTTGGAACAAGCCATGGGAGCTCATGCAGGGGCTTTGGTGGAGATGCTGGTGAAGGCAGGAGGTAGCAGGGACGTGCAGGAGAAGACACCTGAAATGTGAGTCCTTGGGCTGCCGCCATTCTAACAAAACATCTCTGGAGCACAGCTGTGCCGGCTGCCAGAAGCTAGTGGCAAAACACTGACACAACTGCACTTTGACCTGGTGCGACTGAAGCCGAACTCCAAGCTGATGCACACCCTCACCACAGCATAAAGGAGTCCAAATCTGAGGAAATCTTTTTGGCTGAACCTGTTCCCAGCTTGCCCATATATGTAACAGGATTAAACCAGGAGGAACAATAGCTGTAGTGAAAGAGGAAGACAGCAGTAGCCATAGTCACACTGCCATTGCAGGACAAGTGAAGGCCACGCTGAGCAAAGAGCAATTCAGCCTCCAGCATACACAGAAGGTACCAATTTCCACCTAAGGCACTTCCAGAAAACCTTGACTCCCTGCAGCCCTTTAGCAATTGAACCCCAAAGGGACCACTGTACCTACCCAGCTCAGGAGCTGACCATCTCCACGTCAGCGCAAGTAGAAGCTCTAAGATCTAAAAACTTACACTAAGAAAAAGCAGTAGTGTTCAGAAAGGGTGGCATCAGAAATAGAATGCCAACTTATCACAGGATGGCTGAGGTTGGCAGGGACCTCTGGAGGTCATCTGAGGGAGCCTTCTGCGTTCCAGTTTGTGTCCAGTACCCCTTATCCTGGCACAGACATCACTGAAATGGGCCTGGCTCCATCTTCTTTACAAACTGCTCAGGTATTCTCCAAGTTGAGCTGCCCCAGCTCTCTCAGCCTCCCCTCATAGAAGATGCTCCAGTCCCTTCCAGGTCTCTCCTGGGGATCCCAGAACTGGACACTGCACTCCAGGCTCACCAGTGCTGAGGAGATGGAAAGATCATCTCCCTCAACCTGCTTTCAATACGCAGCCTAATGCAGCCCAAGGATGCCATCAGCCCTCTCAGTAGCAAAGGGCACACCGCTGGCTCATGTTCAACACAGCGCCCACCAGGGCCCCAGGTCCTTTTCCACAAAGCTGTTTTCCAGCCGGTTGGCCCACAGCACGTACAGGTGCACAGGTTTGTCCTTTGGGCCCTTCCTAACAAACTCGCTTGGTAAATCAAACCTTTACGTTTCTCATTTGGCATCTTAACACCTTCTCACTGTATCCTATCAGCAAAATATTCATTTCTTCTAAGTTCTAAGCAAGCAAAAAGATGTCCGAAGTAATTTAAATATCTTGCCATTTTCAGAAGTTTGCCCAAGGTTGCCAGGCCGCTACAGCATCTACCCAAAAGGTTGCAGACGGCTCAGATCCACTCACCCATAGGAAAGCAGCTCTCAGCCGCATGTCTCACCCATGTGTTGCAAATGGGCTGAAATGCCATGAAACGGCCCATTTCCTCGTCCGAGCTGCAGCACAGTGCATGAGCCTGCTTCGTTCTGATCAAACAGGACACATGCCAGGAGGAAACAAGAACACTTGGGATTATTTCAGGACTTACTGATGTTAGTCTAATGCAGTCACGGGAGCGATAATATTTGTTTTGGGTTATGGCCAGATGACAATGTAATAGCCTCATCTGGGTAGTCTAGACCGATCATATGTGATAAACACTTCCCCAGAATGCATAATTTACTACAAAACACATGTAGAGTGCATGCTTGCACCCAGCAGAAATGCTCTCTAGACAGAGCACAGACAGGAAAGCTTTCCCAGCGTAAGGGAATAATGATGTCAGAGAAAAGTTTGAACAATTATTTGCCTCAGTTATAAATAGGACAATAATAAGAAATGAGGAGGAGCCCAAACTTTCCAGAACGCCCCAAAGAAAAGTAAAATGTTAAGTATTCTTTTCTTCAGAAACAAGTTCAGTGGCAAAGCTTTGGTGGGAAGATGCTAATTTGCTCTTGGTAGCAGGCCTGATTTTTTTAGCATTTTCCTTTTTCCCCATCTCATCACCTAAAGGCCTCGAATATGAAAGGGCAGACAAGCCCGGGGGATTTACCAGGTCCTGTCACAGCACATCAGTAATCAAAAGAGCATTTCACTATTTTCATTTTTCTTCCAAATCTACACCATAAGAAAGTTATTTTGTTTTCCAAGTGCATATAAGGTGTTTTGATGTTCAGTTCCTAAAAGAAAAGGTAGAATTTCAGAAAAAAATTACTATGTCCTTCCAAGTAACACAGTAGTGCTTCAGCTAAAATCCAAACTGGCTGTGGTTCTGTCTTTATAGAAGCTAATGCTGCTCATACGTACATCTGTAAAAGCACTACAAGCACTCAGGTGTAGTACCTCCATGGAACAAGAAGTGGATGTGGGGTAGAGGAATTTCACAGGCACTTCAGCTGCAGGCCTAGAAAGTGCCCTCATGGCAGAATGTGTGGGAACATCTGGAGTTGTGTACCAGAGAAACTTGGTACTTGCCGCAGCGGCTTGCTGCTGAACCACACCGCACACCAACACCCATGTGAATGTAAGGCACTGGGTGGGGAGGGATGCAGAGGCTGAGGAGGCGGCCGGCCCTCCTCTGCTGAGGATGAGTTCCATGCTGTTCTCTCATCATTCAATATTACACTGGAGTGTAATATTCACCAAGGATGAATTACAACTACTTGAAGTGGATCTGCCATGGTTATCCAAATTTGTCATTTTAGAGATGCTGGTGTGCCACAAAGCGGTATCTGACAGAGGGGAATGGAGAATGGATTATCTCTCTAAAGAAGCGGGGTCTGTGTTGCTACCCAAGAATTTTCCAAGGTGAAAAACAAACAAACCTTAAACACTTCCAAAAGTCAAGACTCTTCCAGGAAAGAAGCCTCTGAAAAACACATCGAAGAATGAGCTAACATCGAATGTCTTCTCAGCTGCAGAATCCAAACAGTAAATTTTACTAGTTACCTTTCATCATCTATCTGATCGGTGCTTCAGAGTAAGTCAAAATTAAAAATCTAGAAGAAACTTAAAATGCTCTGTAGAGAAGTTCCTGATTGTGGCAGTTGTATGAACATATACAGACTTCAGCTTATACTGGCCTAAGAATTCTCAGCAGAATGATGTGCTTCTACTTACAACTAACTGCATGTCCTTAAAGTCTCAGTACACTGAATCAGCAGCATTTTGGGGGTTCATGCTGATAACATGCTTAGTATACTTAAGAGTATTCCAAGCAGTGCCAGGAGCCAGGCACGATGCCACAGCAGCTGGTGGAGTGGCTATTACCCTTCCTTTCAGTTGGTAGAAATGAGTATCCTCACATGTGAAAGAATGACCTCCAAATAAAAATGGTACATGCAAGAGGTCCATGCAAAACCATTCAGGAATCCAGATTGTGTAGATAAGGAGACTTGACTGTGCATTGTTCTGTAGGAATGGGTTGTACATGTGCTTGTGTGCCTTCAGAAGCAGAAAAAGAAAAGAAAAGGAGCAAAAAGATCACGCAAAACGAGGAAACTCCTGGGGGTTGGTGGCAATTAGCAGAAAAGGGGGCTGCATCTGATGTCATTCTTCTGTGGGGATGGCACTAAAAATATCTGTCTGTATTATCCATTTCTGCTCTGATAAGAGAATTGAGTCAAAACTGAGAATAGTCTCATAGCTTCTGTTAGACACAGAACTATATGACTGTGCCATCGTGGTTGTTCTGTAATGACCAGCATTGGCCATTCCTTAGTTTGCATTAAGGACAGGTAGGCTACGCATGTTCTTGGCATATTTAGGTATTACAGAACAATACAAACAACCCACAACAAAGACATTTCAGGATTCCCTGCTCTGTCATTGTAAGTCTTTATGTGGGAGTTGTACAAAACCAAGGCAATGTGTAATGGGCACAGGCTAAACCAAGCAGAGGCTCCCCTAAAAAGCTCGTTCTGAAAAAGCAAATTATACGCTTAGCAACCACTACAGTGTTTAAAAGTCACTTCTCTAAGGAATATCCAGAGGAAGACTTGATAAAATCCTTTCTGATACCCTATTGTGAAGCAAGCTTTAACATCATAGCACGTCCCCAGAAAGTTAACACATGTATTTCCTAAATGTCCTTGTTTAAGGTTGGTCAAGTGTGTAAAGGTGAGTTACTCAAAAGGATTTCTCTTTAAATCCTTCTGGCTCCTTAAAAAGGCCTTCTTTCTCTACTTCAGTGGTACCTGGAGGTACCTAACACCCAATCACAGAACCATAGAACGATTCATGTTCAGACTCCCCTCCGTAGGTTCACTGAGATGAGTGAGCAAATGAATGCAACAAAACCAGCTCATACTGCTTGCTTCCTTTCTTACTTGGATCCCTGCTTATTTCAGAAATACACTTCAATTTGCAGAACTATAAAAAGAACCTGTGAAAACATGTCCATTCCCTTCAGAACTATCACACATTTTCCATGCGATTCCTCACAGTAATTCGAGCAAATAAATACCTTATATTAGAGCATTCTTCTTGACAGATCATGCAGAAGAAGTGTTTTAGAGACTTTCTGTAGCAGTGGACACCTCCACTTAAAACTCTTTTCTCAGTATTACAAATAGGCACAGGTAGGAACGGAATTTTGTTTCTTCTGTAAAGTTTTTCTTTTGGGTAGAGGAATAGGGAAGAATCAAACTACTTGGCAACAGGGGCTGTGGAACCAGACAAAAAAGCTTTGCTTTCCCTTTTCCTTTCATATGCTATCAAATGAAAGAAGAAATGAAGACAACCTTTAAAGAAAATGACAACGCTTTTGGAAAAGATCTCTAAACAGACTAGAGCCTTTGTGTCCTGAATTTTCTTGGACCATAAGAACACTTGCAGCGTCTGGGAGGCAAACCTGACCACCAGGCCAGCTACAGCTTAACTGAGTGACTCCCAGTTTCTGCTTTCTGATGCCATCTCATCTAAGTTTCCCTCACATCTGGACAAGGAAAGAGATTCCTGAGTTGCAGCAGCCTGCAGCTGGCTGTCTAGAATCCTTCTTGTTTGACCCCTACTCTTTCCTGATGTGACTGAAATATCAATATACCTAGTTCCCACACACAGAAGGAGCTACACCATCCTGTAGTGCCTCCATTTGCTCACGTGCTAGCTCCAGCACAAAAAATGATGTGTTTGTGGATTTTAAGCCAGTGTGGGTTTTGCTAAATTGGTAGATATTGCTAGAAAGCCATCGTCACCTAATTGTCACTGCTGTTAAGAATTCTAAATTTATTCCAGCTTTTTGGGAGAAAAAAACACCAGTTTAAGGTGAAACAGGTTTTCTGTCATTCAGTGGTGAAGTTGTAAAATTCACCTGCCCTCAGCACATCTGCTAGGATCAATACAGATCACGAATGACTGTGCAGAATTCAGACTTGAATATACCAGAGATCAAAAGTGGTCTTTGATGTCAAATACATAGTATGGTTCCTCATGCATTCAAATACTCGTTATATTTATCTTAACTATACTTACAGAAATCTAAGGCCTACATTTGGCCTACTACATTGAAACACTGTTTGGCCTTTTTTTTTTTTTTAATTTACATTAACAACCAGAGAAAATTTACTAACATGCATTGGAAATGAGAGAACAAATTAAAGCAATGAATAACCTCTATTCCTTAATGTAAATTGAGATAAAATAACGATGTAATATAACAGAGATGAAGACTAATATCTGCAGTAACTATCCTGCACTGTAACTTGGAAATGAGGAACCCCTCATGGTGTTCTGCATGAAGCACCAGGAAGGAGCACCGCAACAGGAAGCACAGTGCCTTACATCAACATCCATTTGGGATGGGAAGACTGATGTTCAACTAATACTACCTGAATAAGTTTAGTTAATCTTCCACATTTAATTACAAAGGCAAATAGCTGGAAAGATGAATGAATAAAAAATGAGCAAGAATCGGGTACAATGTGCTTATTGTCTTTTACTGATCTCACTATTTACATAACCAACCGGAAAGAAAGAAACTTTTCGTTTCTCTCCCAAGGGAACATTTCATATGTATAATTTGCTCTAAAGCACAAAGTGTATCTATCTACATGAAATTTACTCCTTTTGCTTTGTTTGCTTGCTTTCCACGAGCCCTAAAAGCACCGCATCAGCTTCCAACAAAGTAGTATCAGTCGTTGCACCCAGGAACCGAGATGTGAGTTCAAGATCCAGCAGTCTCAGGCGTACTCGGGATCCTCTCTGATATTTGCTGCAAAGGAAAGGGGAGAAGAGGAAAAGGTAAGTTTTGTTAGGCAATGGCCTTGCATCTCCTTACAGCTGCTCTCCTGTCAGCAGACTGGAGTAGCAGCCCCACAGAAAACAACATGTTGTAATGGAAGTCTGAACCATAGTGCGTCACCACTAAAAGAGTGAACTTATGATGTAAAGATAAACTAAATGCTGAGTTTCCCAAAAACTTCAGTGTTTAGTTTTATGTCTCTTTTACTTTCATGCATATAGTCTTCTTCAAGTCTCACTTGCCACTGAAACTGTTTACGCCAAAAGGAAAGACAAATACTAGACAGAAAAGCTTTATATACTCAGTGACTGAAAAATTGATACACATTAATCACTCTATGAAGGGATCTGCTGGGACTTACTCAGTAACACTGCAGAGCCTCTCTTCCTTGACGTAATCCTGCCCATGGAAGAGAAGACATTACCAAATCCCACTGAAGAGCAGTTATTATAAAGGAAATTGTGTCTTCTATCAGGATGTTTTACTGTACTATCTGGTATCGTGCACACAATTATTCGCAGGGCAACACATCATTAAAGGGGAGGCTAAGTCATCATTAGGTCACTGGTGACACTGCTATTATCAAAGAAGCGTAATGCCACATAACTACAGCTAATATTTCTAACTTTGGACCTCAAGCAAGAAAATTTCTCACCATAGTCTCTCCTAAAGCCGAGTAGCATCTGCAAGTTTTCTGCTACATAAAAGAAACCCCACAACTATTGCCCTGCCTACAGGGTTATGTTTTATTTACTTTTTTTTTTCTCCTTTCTTTTGACCTTTAAGTCACAGAATTATAGAATATCCTGAGCTGGAAGGGATCCACAAGGATCACAGAGTCCAACTGCTGGCTCCGCACAGCACCACCCAGAATTCAAACTCTATGTCTGAGAGCAGTGTCCAAATGCTCTTTGAACTTTGGCAGCTCAATACTGTGCCTACTGCCCTGTGCAGCTTGTTCCATGCCCACCGCCCTCTGGTGCAGAACCTGTCCCTAACCCCCAGCTGCCCCTCCCCTGACACAGCTCCGTGCCGTTCCCTCGGGCCCTGTTGCTGTCACAGAGAGCAGAGCCCCCCTGCTCTGCTCAACACAGTTGAAATACCACATACTTTCTTAAAAAACATAAAATTAAAGACATTTATTTGCCCAAAATGTGAGTAAAAACTGCTGTGGTGAAGAGTATGGCACAGCTACCAAAGCCAGAGAACATTTTATGAGGAGTTGGTAGCTGGAAATGATCAATTCTATCCCTTCGTCTATTTGCGTTTCAAAAGAGAACAGTTTCACAAGTGATGATAATAATCCACGAAAGCTAACATGTGACATTCAAGAATAATAATACAAAGGCAAAACAAAATTAAAAGACAACGCATAAGGCCCTAAGGACAGAAAGTATCTGCCAGTATTTGCTCAGCTCATTTAAAAGAGAATGCTCCCGAAAAAAGCCAAGATGTTTTGAGATAAGGTTAAAAAGAGGAAAGATCCTCACTACTTCCCACAGTCAATGTCTGAAGAGCTTAAAATGAATATACCTGCTGGCTAGTGATTCCTACTGTTCGGGAAAACAGGAGAAATGTATAGAAAATTCTCTAGTATTAATCCAAACTTTACCTTCTTCAACAGCTGCTGGCTAGCTGGGGTGCCTTAGCATCCAACCATAAAGCTACCCTGATCCCCAATACTATCTCTGGCATAGATTACCACACTTTTCTGCCTTTATCTATGAGTGCAAGTAGTGGATGGGGCATGAGAGAAGGCAAACAGTCTAGAAATGAAGGAAACTGCATACAGAGTAGAGCCATGCAAGAGAAAGATTCACTGAAAAGTAGATGCTACATGAAAATATTAAAGCTTGAGTGACACTACATTCAGAGCCATAAACTACAGCATTCTGTGCTGTTTTCAGAAGATGAAGGATATGATTCCAACCTACTGAAACTTAATACTGTTAGTAGTGGGCTTGTGACAACTGTTAGAGACCAGTAATCCCTTTTCCTTTTGCTTTCTCCCTTCTACAGGAAAAGCAGCTCACCAACAGTGTAAAGTAGACGCGGTGGTGAAAACTGTTCAGAGTACAACACTTTTCTACGCAATATTAAACTGAACAAGGCTTAAAATGGAATTAGACATCCTCACTATTATTTGGCAGTGCAAAGCAAGGAAGATATTGAGTTACGTATCTGTAACTGGAATACAAAATATCATTTTCATCATACAACAGCTCCTTTTGGCCTGTTTGCTACAGGAGTGTTTCACAGAATAGATGAAATTATTTTATTCTTATCAAAACTTTAAAAGTGCCATTCAGAATCAGGAAAGCCAATGAAGGAAAGCTGTGCAGAAACGATACCTCCCGAATTCATAAATAAATTAGATTTATTAAAGCACATTAAGCACAACATCCCCATTTTAGTGTTATGAAAACTTTGTTGTACAGTTTATACAGGACTCTCCTCAAGTTTTCAGACATGACTTTTGCATATATTTGTAAGGAAAATCCAAGCAACTCCATTTTTGCAAAAAACACTACAATCCAGATAACTTTAATCATGCTAAACTCAACTATTAAAGAAGGTTTTCCAGTGACAGCACATCTGATTACAGAGATCCCAAAGAACATCACTTTAAGAAGCTGACACAACCGTCAATTTGTGTGAATATAAACATTTGGTTTTCTGACAGATGTCCCCTAGAGCTAAAGCACTTTAGAATAAACAAGTAGTAGTAGAGAAAGTAGAAAGAGCAATGCAACTTGCAGTGGTGGTCTATGCACCATATTTAGGACAAGATGAAATGATAGGTTGCTCTATGCATAGCAACCATATTCTATCCACAAAGGTATTTATCCTTAAAACAGATAAAACTATCCTACAGTTAAAGCAGATGCTTTAAGCGGGACCCAGAAACAAAGCAGGCATTTCATTATTTTCAGAAAGCGTCCTAGTAGACACAGAACACCAGTGTAAAAGGAAAGAAGCTGTCTACTCCATTTTGCAAAAGGACTTGCTTTATTTTTGAGTAACAATGCTGGTATTCAAGACCATCCTATCTCATGACCATTGGCAGGAACCATTAACCACGGCCCAACCCCCATGTGAGGAGTTTGTCAAGGATGCACATGTTTTTCCTCTACCACTTCCTAGTGCCAGGTAGAAGTATTAAATTCACTTTGAAGTAAAGAAAGTTTGCTTGCATATATATTTATATATAAGGTATAGTAATATGCTAAAAAATTCTTTTGCAAGTAGAGTCAAATCTTTCCCCACTTCTATACAACTTTCTTATAAAACAGTCATCAGAAGAGAAAGACAGAATTGAATTCATGGAGATAAAGCATATGGGATAGATATTTCATTCAGACCCCTATATCCTCCAACATTTCTACACATAACACACATCCTCATGAGAAAGCATTTATTTTCTCTGCTTCCTCCTAAATGGCACTATCCCAGAGCACAGCTGTTCTCTGAATCCCCTTGCTATCAATTATATTTTATCTACATCCTAACCACCTAGGAGCAGATTCTTTTTAAAAACAATAGCCCAATCTTCTTGCACAGACATACTCAAAAATATAAACAGACAATGAGAGCCTGAAGTCAGTTTATTCTTTTCCACTAATAATCCTTTCCTCACAAGAGCTATGATCTTTAACTCTTTGAGAATGCCAGTTGTGGCTGGAGGTATTCCAGCCAGCACCCAGCCTGAGGTGGGAACGCACCATGGCTGGTACCAAGCCATGATCCTGACCCACACCGGCACTGGTAGTGATGTGGGCACCCATTGAAGCACTCACCAGAAACATTCACCTGAAATTAAGCCACGGATCAAAGCATTCCAAAAAGCTTTCTGTAGTTTGAACAAGTACTCGCAGGCTTCTCTCTATCTGTTCTGGAGTGGGCAAAATGCTGGGAATAAAGGCACACCTCTCCTCAAGTGTCCGTTTACAGAGTATGACTTAAGTTGGAGGTAACTCAAATAATTGTTTCAGAGCTTTTTCTTTAGTCTGTCATGGAGAAGAAATTTGAGAAGCAAGAAGAAAAATCTTCTTCGAACAGTATGTCTATGCAACCATACATCACCAACGTATTAAAGTATGTAGGAGCACCAAGAAAACTCACAGTGGAGCTTTGACAGCACTGCTTACACTGCTTAAAGGAACTTTAAAAACAAATTAAAAAATTAACCTTTATGTTCTCTCATCCCATTAAAAGTAGTGTTGGTCTTTGTTTTTTTTCCTCTGATAATACAGAAGTAGCACAGTGAGTGCTTTCAAACCCAAGCAACACGGAAGCTTCCCTGTGAGTAACTACAATTCTGCTCCTGCCACCTGGTCCTTACCCTAATCCTTTCACCTTTCCACTGAAGCTTTACATCTCTTAAAATCTTAATAAATTAAAGGAAACATCCCCTGAACCCCAAAACTCTTCAGTCAAGACTTCCAACTTGTAATTTTTACAAAGTAAGTCATTTTAATATGCCCTCCATAAAACGTATTTATAAACTACAATGTCAAGAAATAAAAATATGCATCTTTACACAGTGAGATTGAAGAGGGAGGGTATGGCATGGCATATTTCAGCACTTGCTAATGTTCAAGAAGGCTGGGGGGGGAAATGTTATTTTTTTCATAAAAAAGTCATTTCAGGCTACAGCAAAGGAGTTAACTCAGAAAGCAATGAACATGTGAAAACAAGGAGACTGCAACTAAAAAATATTTTTTGATCATAATTATACCGTTTGCTACCAGGAAAATGGGAGAGTAGCTTTGCAGGTATGCAATTTCACATGTTGAGGAAGTATCCTCATTACTAAACAGCATCAAGAATTTCATTCAAACACTAAATTATAGGGGCAAACATTAAAGCGTTTTGTTAAACTATCCAATATTTAATATTGCGTGTGATCTCAAATTAGCAAGCTGTCCTTTTTTTTATTAAAACTACTCCAGTTATTATTTTAAAGTTCAAAGCAGCAAACCTTTTATTTTGGAAAAATGTGCTTCAAAAAGAATACAGTTACAAAAATGGTTGAGTCTCACAGGGTCTTCCCTAGTATTTCTCATTTTAAAAATTCACTCACAGATACCCTCTATTCCATGTCATAAAAATACAGAGCTGCAAGTTTGAAAGACAAACGGAGAATTTTAACTTACATTCCTTCAATTTTACTGCTGTTTTTCAATTTGCATTGCTTTCTTTTGGAACGGCAAGCAGTAAATGAAATATCTAGGGTATACTACAACCATTCTCACCCACCATCCATTCTTCCACACCACCCGTCCCACCCCCCATCAGCCTGCCTGTCTGAAGGGAACGGGAAAACAGCTACTAAGCCTGGTTTTACACTCCTACACTGAGGGCACGATTTAGAGAACTTGATTTTTATTTGTTTTTAACATTTCCCGACACATTCTAGCTTTCCAAAAGTGAAATCGAAGGAATCCCTGGACTACCTTCCCTGCAAAATGTATTTTAAAATGCACTTCAGATCACGTCAGAGATGAATGCTATAACCTTTTCTCTATGGCAAGTGAGGTAAGTTTTGACAAAAGAAACTTGCAAAAGGTGGCTCCTGTCATCTGAGAATGTGTATCAGATAGAGTTATGGTTTCATACAGTAATTTATGCCAGTTACTTTGTCAGTCTATAACGTAAAATGTATATTTTGACTTGAGAGGAAACATCACTCCAAAGGAATAAAATTAAAGAAATCTGAATCTTTCGCTCAGATTGTTACATTTTTACTCCTGTTTAAACTACGTAATGAACTATTTTGATAAAAATTTCATTTCATAACTTATAAAATGCCTAAAAATATATGCTTTGGCATAATAAATATAGTAATTTGGACTACAAAATATTTTTTAAAAGCATAGCTCTTCATGCTTATAGGCACCAGAAGTTCAGCAAACTCCTTAGGAGATGAAAGCAAAAGGAATCCAAGAAAAAAATTCATGTGAAGCATGCTCTAGCAGACACTCTTCTGTCCATCTTTCTGCAACTGATCCCTGTCACAGTTTCTGTCCCTTTCCTTACCCATGCTGGGACCTTGCCTTAGGCAAATACTCTTCATGTCCTAAGTGTTCAGCCCTTTAAATTTTAACCAGTTTCCACAATTCTGATTGTTGCGTTCCTCTTAATACACACAGTCTTCATCTTTCTCTTTTCCTACACTTCACTGTTTCCTCAGTCACAGCTCCTCATCTGATCCCTGTCTCCCCAGGACCTCTGACCAAGTGTGTCCATGTCTCTTCTATCCTGGGAAGAAGGATGAGACATTTTCTCTGGTCCTCTCCTACTTTGCCTCCTTTTTCTTACAGTGCTTCTCAGTTTTCTCACTCAGCCGATTTCAGTCTCATTGCACCAGCAATCCAGACATGTCTCTTGTCAAGGGATTAAAAACAGTAGGTTTTCATGAACCAGACATTGTTTTTTGAAAATTCAAATCAGGCTTTTTCCCCCTTATTTTCTGGATAACAACACTAACTATGGGAACAATGGCACCGCATTTAAAAACTTGCTCAACCTTGGTACTCAGCCCTCAAGGTTTGTACAGCTTGGAGGAGCTGACACAGAGGAAAAACATCGGCAAGCCAGGATAATTCTTATACTGTCAGCAGGTTTTTACAGGCATATCTTCCAACCCTGCTCCTGTCCGAGCTGTAAGTACTTCCCACATCCTTTCTTTGTCTTTAAGCTCCACTGTAGCTATAAACCAGATCTACACTTCTCCTGGGAGAGGCTCGATGCAGAAGATATGTGAGGGAGGCTAGAATGGCTTACTGGTGGCAGAGAACTCGCACATCCACACAGATAGAAAATGGAATTGCAGAACAGCTGAAGGAGATACCTGAATCTCCAGCTGCATGTGAATTCAAGTGCAGAGATGGGAAAGGGGCTAAAGAAGGGGGAAGGTTGGGCACTATGGTTTTGGGGCCTCTACAAAGGGAAAATATTCAGAGAAATACTGGGAAGTGAGAGTGGTGTCTAGAGGAGATGCAGGTCGAGGAATACAACTTTGGAGAATTAGAGTGATGTCTTCGGAGAATACTGGGTTAGTAAGAATTGCTGTGCATGAGAGAAAAGGGAGAAGAATGGATGGAGCTACCATTTACTTTTCCTTAATCAAACAACTATGGCCACATGCTGAGGACTGTTCTTTGCCAAAGGACTGCTGAAAAGTACCAGTCTCTTCCCTGAACCTCCTTATTCCCATGTCTTTGCCCAGCTCTTTTCAGCTGTTGGGATCTACATAACAGCACTATCCGTAACAACTGTTCAGTCACTTGTACTGTTCATCTATGGCAAAAGGCAAGACACACTTACACAACAGTCGGTCTGTAAGATACAGACTGCTCAGACATACACAAGACACTCGCTGCAGAAGGAATAGAAGATTTTAGCTACGAATATCTGACAGTATTAACTTCATGGTAAAAGTCTGAAAAAACTGACAGTAGGAAAATGGGATCATGCAGGGAGAAAGTGCTGCTCTAACAACAGACTATAAGCCTCACAATTTTCACTGCACACAAATTATCTTGAAGCATCACAGTGCGTGCAGATCTTGAACACATACCTCCATTTAAATACGAGATAACACTACCTACATTTAAACATGTTAAGTAACACTTTAAAGTTTCAATAACTTGAAAACAAATGTCTCAAGAACAATCTCAGCTACTTATATTATGAATAAACAATACAAAGACAGAACAGACTTTTTCGATGAAAAAGAGGTCATGATGCTCCTGTAAAAGGGACATTTTCAGATTCCGTCAGGAACATTTCTTTGCATGCTAACACTTGCATTATTCATTCAAATGGCTTTCACAGTTAATAAAAGCCTATTCAGAGACAACATGAAAATCTTACTGGGGAGTGGCACCTTATAAATACGAATGCTTTGACACTGTCAGTTCAATTTTCAAGAACTGGCAAGGAAGAGTGTGAAGCATGGGGTAAAAATACTTAAAAAAAACCCTGCAGAATGTCATGCAGCTGTCTTTGAGAAAACCCAATATTTGATGGTTTCTCTTTCTGCTAAAATAACCACTATTAGAGATATTAGCTGGAGGGGGGCAGTTTTGCAAAAGGTATGTTTCAGATCTAAAAAAGAATGCATTTTACAAAGCACATGAAACAGAACAGGAAAACATTAAAATATCTGTAAAGAGCACTGTGGGTCCAAACAGGAGCCACTGCCCACCTAGTTCCATGATGGCAAGAATAAGCACAGACTGCTAGGGCAGCTTTCAGAGATACTAAAAGGAGGAAAAACTTAAGAAACAGCAGAAAACAAGGTACGACCAGACATAATTAAGACATTAAAAATAACAAAGATCATCGTAAATCTATGATGCCTGAGGTTAAGGAAATACAGACCACAACACTGAATGTTAACTATCAAAAGGAACTTAGAAGGTACATCAGAAAGTTAGTTTTGGAGGTAATAAAGAAGAAGTGGACAGCTGGATGTGTCAAAAGAAATATCAAAAGAGACATGGAGGGAAAATTGGAAGTAGCAAGCTGGAAGCACACAAGGAGAAACTTCCAGGAAAGGAACCGTGTCACTGGGTCCAGCATCAAGGTGTGCCTTGGGTTCCTGAAATAGAAGGGAGCGGAACAATACTAAGGGGAAGAAAAAATATCTTCCCTATCTACCTGATCTAAGCGATCTTGAGGAATATGACTTAGTAAAAAGCAGTCAGAAGCATGAACTTCAGAATAGTGAACTTCCAGCTGTTTAAGGAATCACTGGATGAGATCCCCTGGGAAACTGTCCTTAGGGACAAAGGAATGGAGCAGAGCATTTGACATGGTTACATATGACTTCCTTATCTCAAAACTGGAAAGATATGGATTTGAATGGTGGACTACTAAGTGGATAAGGCAGGGGATTGTGGTTAATGGCTCTATGCCCAAGTGGAGGCTGATCATGAGCAGTGTTCCCCAGGGGTCTATGATGGGGGATGGGATTGGTGCTCTTCAACATCTTTATCAATGACATAGACAGTGGGATCAAGTGCACTCTCAGCAAGTTTGCTGATGACACCAAGCTGAGTGGTGCAGTTGATACAGAAGGAAGGGAAGCCATCCAGACGGACTTGGACAGGCTTGAAAAGTGGGCCCAGGTGAACCTAAAGAGGTTCAGTAAGGCCAAGTGCAAGGTGCTGCTCCTTCATCAGGGCAATCCCAGATACAAGTACAGACTAGGAGAAGAATTTATTGAGAACAGACCTGCAGATAAGGACTTGGGGGTCCTGATGGATGAAAAGTTGGATATAAGCCAGCAATGTGCTCTTGCAGCCCAGAAGGCCAACAGTATCCTGGGCTGCATCAAAAGCAGCCTCAGTGGCCAGGAAGGCGAGGGAGGTGATTGTCCCTCACTGCTTTTGAGATCCCACCTGGAATAATGCATTCAGGCCTGGGGCTCCCAGTACAAGAAAGACATGAAGCTGCTGGAGCAAGTGCAGAGGAGGCCACGAAAAAGGCTGAGGGGGCTGGGCTTGTTCATCCTGACACTGGGGAGACTTAATTGCAGCCTTTCAGTGTTTAGAAGGAGCTTATGAGCAAGATGGAGACTGACTTTTTACACATTCTGATAGTGATAGGACAAGGAAGAATGGTTTTAAACTAAAAGAAGGGACATTTAGATTAGATATTAGGAAGATACTGAGAGAGTGTTGAAGCGCAGGAACAGGCTTCCCAGAGAAGTTGTGGATGTCCCATCTCTGGAGGCATTTAAGGCCAGGGTGGATGGGGCCCTGGGCAGCCTGGTCTAGGGGTTAGCAACTCTGCCCACAGCAGGGGGGGTTGGAGCTGGATGGTCTTTAGTGTCCCTTCCACCCACACCATTCCATGATACTATGACGTGATGATACTTTAATTTATGAACTCTTTGGTGAGTGCTTACGTATCTTCTAGTCAACAAAGAAACACTGATAAATTCTCATTAAATGCGATATACAAACATAGACTGAGAAAACAAGTCACTAATAAGGCTTTGGGTTTTTATCATATCATGTTTTTTAATAGCTGTGGAACAATTAAAGCTCCAAAGAAAAAATAAATCATTTCATCTTTTTTGACAGTGAAGAAACCAAAGACAGATAGTTAAAAATATCTGAGTAAAGAAGGAAAAAACAGAGCTTCTGCCATCAGAGGAACAAATTGAGAAGCAAAATAATTAATGGTTTTCATAGAGAGTCACATAACCTTATCCTCCATAGTCTTGTCTCCAAACTCTTGAGAAGCAGCTTCCTCAAGGAATTTGAACCGTTCTGGAGTGGAGACAAATGTAATTTTCTTCATCCACCTCATCTGTGTGATCTTTCAACTGGAGCTGCATAAGCCTACGTTTCAAACCAAAACGTATTTGTTGTGTGTATTTAGAACTGCCAGGCAGAACAGGTAAAGTCACGACAAATCTGTGCATATTTCAACAAATCCCAAAAAAGCACAGGATTCTCTGACAGGCAGTAGCACAAGGAACAATTTGAAATGGCTATTTCCTTTTCTACAAGAAAACGAAGGCAAACATTTAATACTATTAGTTTCTCATATTAAGACATTTTTTAGAACTATTATATGGAAAACCCTGAATAGATGTCCTAAAAACAATTTGAGAGAAGGCACATACAGTTTCAGCTCTTTGTACAATTAAATTATTAAGACCTGAAAGTACATCAGCTATACCTGCAGAGTCAGACCACTTTTGTTAGTTCATCAAATTAGACTGTTAAAACAGCTACTCAATGCACCAGCGTTGCTGCACATGCTTGGGACAAACTCGTGACCATCCAAACCACGCCAACCATACCTTGTGAGCCTGCTTGCCAAGGAGAGAGTGTTATTAGCCGGGTTTGGCTCAAACAATTCACTGCCCACAAAGCTACTTTAATGTACTGTCTCTACTGGGAAAAAAAAACACAGTAATCCAACAATACATTACGATACTTTCCCATCACTGCAGCAGTTCCCACCACAGGCAACACTTTGTCTCCAACAAAGAAGCCTCACATTCTGCGTCTGCAAAAAAACCTATCCATACTGTAGGGATGCCAAGAGGAACATCTGTGTGCTCAGAACTACACAAAACTGGCTTTTTGTGTGCGTGTGCCCGTGTGAAAGAGCCGGGGGTGGGAGCGCGCAGACAATAGCTCGTGTGACTGCCTGGTAAGGAAACGCTCTTTCATTCCCTTCCTCCCTCCTTTAATTTATTTTTTAATCTGAACAAGGGAGTCAAACAGCCACTGCAGCTATCAACTACTTCTCCAAGCCTAGGGAAAAGGGTTAAGTTTTTCCCACATTATTGGTTTTAGCTTGGACTTACTTTCACCATAAAGGATTTCTTTAAATGCTAAGCATATAATCTGAGGATGCTGGGACTAATTTTCCATTTAGCACTAATTATTACAGCTGTAATACATATTTATTAAATGCTGAAGTACAGACAGTAACTTGTCCCTACAGTATCTCTCTCCCCAAACACCCTTGTAGGTAAGCTTAGGAAGAAGTGTGGGATAAATGACTGGAAAGTGAGGTGGACTGAGAACTGGCTGACTGGCAACACTCAAAGGGTTGTGATCACGGCACAAGTCCAGTTGGAGGCCTGTAACTAGCAGTGTTCCCCAGGGGTTGGTACTGGATCCAGTCCTGTTCGATATCTCCATCAGTGACCTGATGGAGAGATAGAGTCCACCCTCAGAAAGTTTGCTGATGATACGAAGCTGGGAGGAGTATCTGATATTCAGCAAAAACTGGTGAGGCTGGAGAGCTGGGCAGATAGGAAGCTAATGAGGTACAACAAGGGCAAGTGCAGAGTCCTACATCTGGGGAGGAATAACCACATACATCAGTACAGGTTAGGGGATGACCTGCTGGAGATGAGCTCTGCAGAGAAAGACCTGGGTGTCTTGGTGGATAACAGGGTGGCCATGAGCCACCAGTGTGCCCTTGTATTCAAGAAGGCCAATGATATCCTGGGGTGCATTAAAAACAGCATGACCAGCAGGTCGAGGCAGGAGATCCTGCCCCTCTGCTCTGCCCTGGTGAGACCACATCTGGAGTACTGTGTCCAGTTCCAGGCTCCTCAGTTCAAAAAAGACAGGGAACTTCTAGAGAGAGTCCATTAGAGGGCCACAAAGATGACTGGGGGCCTGGAGCATCTCCCTTATGAGGAAAGGCTGAGAGACCTGGGACTGCTCAGCCTGGAGAAGACTGAGGGGGGATCCTTATCAATGCTTATGAATATCTAATAGGTGGGAGTCAAGTGGATGGGGTCAGGCTCTTCAGCAGCACCCAGCAACAGAACATGGGACAATGGGCATAAACCGCAACATGGGAATTTTCATACAAACATGAGGAAAAACAACTTTACTGTGAAGGTGACACAGGAACAGGGTGCCCAGAGAGGCTGTGGAGCCTCCTTCTCTGGAGACAGTCAAAACCCACCCGGACACTTTCCTGTGCAACCTACCATAGGGAACCTGCTGTAGCAGGGGTGTTGGACTAGATGAACTCCAAAAGTTCCAACTCTCCAAATCCCTACTATTCTGTGATTTGGTAACATGATGCCTTTGATGGCTTTGATCATGAATATAAAAAGTGACATTTAGAAATAATAATCGAAGAAAACAAAACATACAAATAGCGTTGCCCTTCTGAATGGGGGTCAGTCATCTGGGGAGCAGTGCAAGAGAATGTGAGCTAAGAAATCGCACTGTCAAGAAATTAAAGTTGTAAAGCAACAAAAAGCCCAGTGCAAACACCACTGCTTACAAGAGAGCATCTGAATTTTATTTCAGTAAGATCTACTTCATCAGCCATTTAAATAATCCAACAATTATTTGCTGATGGACTGAAATACACTGTTTTATTCCTCACTTTAAAAGCATCCCCCAGTGGTGTGGAATTCTGAAGCAGCGACATTTAAATATGTTCAAGTTCCAGGCTACATGTGAAAATCAGAAGAAACTCAAAAGTTTCTCTGGAGCTACGGTTACTAATGCCATATCCTCCTCTGCTTCCTCCTGTTCAGCCTGTGTGGCGCAATCCCAGAGCTCAACAGATATCAGTAACTCTGCCTGTTTCATGCCTCACCTTTAATGCCAGCTTTGTCTCCAAAACCGGGAGCAAGTGGCCCAGGGAATCAATTAGCAGTGACTTATCTGTTTCCCTAAATATTTGTAACTCTTTAACCAAGGGTCTGAAATTACATCTCTCCCTTTGGGGAAAAAGGAGACAGGAGATGTAAATCTGGAGCGGTGCTCAGCCTTTCAATCCGTCCCCAAAGTGCTCACCCGGCTGGGAACGTGCTCAAGCATGAAACCAGTGCATGTGTGACGAGGCCTGGTGACAGTGCGGAACCACTCAGGTGTCCCCTCCATGCAGTCTCCAGCAGCTATAAGATCCTGTAGGTTGGAATAAAATGCATATCTCCACCACAAACACCTTGCAAAAGAGGTGAATGTAAAAAAGGAAGTGCAAACTAGGGCTTGTTTAGACAAATGCAAGTAAACGTGAATAAAGTCAGAGCATATACTTTTTCCTACTACTCTGAAAAAGAAAAATGTTTGACCTCCTCTACGCATGAATACATATTGCCAGAGAAGAATACATATAATTTATTATGATCTCTGCAGATATACAATTTATTTTAATTCCCATTTTGCAGTTTTGAGTGAAACTAATTGATTTAAATAGTCATGAGAACAAGGTAAAAGTGGTTGAAGTTAGCGAAATGTAAGAAATACACTTTTTAGGGACTGCTCCCATTTTTTCTCATTGTTATTGCTATACCTTCAATCCAATTTGAGAGCGCTGGCTTTTGAGCAAATATACACATAAACACCAAATCCTGCAATGCTCCCCCCTAGCAGCTCCCCCTGGCCTATATCCTGACCTACTGGAGTGGAAAAAGAACGCTGCTAAATGCCGTCTCATTTCTCTCTCTGTTACCTATCACTGCTGTACATTTTGCAGCCAATCCTTGATAATACACAAAAAATATTCAAACCCCGTATCACAGTCTTAATTCTTCACTGCAGTTCCTCTGTAGTACCCCCAATTCCTGACCTTTAAGCCCTACTGCCAAACTGTTTGCTTCTTAAGAAAATGAAAGTCTACCTCTTTGTATGTAGCAGTTCTGCAAGGTCTGCACTTGATCCATCAGAAATTATTTTCACTGCAGCTCTGAACGTTTTCCCCAAATTATGTATGAAATCACAGGAACAGTTTTAAAGCATCCTCCACTAATTTTCTCTGTAAAAATATTCTACCAAACATCTATACTTATCAAAAACACTAGAAGATACTTCAACAATCCAATATTTTCACTTTCTTTTCTAAAAAGGAAAACGTTCTGCAGCAAACTGAAACTGAATGTTTCATTTAGTATTTTCATCTGAAATTTATAACAAACGAGTTTTGTAACAGTTTTGAAGTTTTTCAGGAATAGAGAGCTAGAAAAATCCTGCCAGCAAACTACCACAGACTTAGAGTGGTGGCACACATGAACAGAGCAGAGTGGTTTTGGAAATATTTGCAAAGACGGTCAAGCACGTTCACCCGTCACCCTTCCATACACTCCTCTAGGTCACACGCCCCTTTATTTTCCATTTCTAACCTTTCAGTCTCTTTTTCCAGTCTGCCCTGAAAACCTGCTTATCACGCTGGCGCTCCCAGGCGCTGCTCTGCAGAGAGCTGCTGCGGAGGCTGCGCACTGGCTTTGCAGTGGGGCATTACCCAACCACACTGAAGGAGAGGGTTGCATTCACCTGCAGTGTTATTTTTGTTCTGCCCTGTAAGAAGTGGGGATCTTGAAGCCTATGAAGCCAGGACTGCCTGGGTGTACTCATCCAGCATAAATCCGAGCTGCTAAATCTGACCCCTCTCCCACCTGCTCCTGAGGCCATCCCCGTGACAGTGCAAGCTCTCTGACTGTCAGCCGGGTCAGGGAACTGGATCCGTGTGAAAACTAACCGAAGCAAAAAAATAAGGTCAGTTTCCTTCTGCACCAGCTCCCTGACACAGCTCTGAATGCAGTTGCACAAGGGAGGCAGCAGTGCCAGCACCTGATGACACCAGCAGCATCCTACCTGCTCACAGCTGGAGACAACACCATAAAAGCGCTTTAGACTCCTCTGTCTCTCTTTCCACTACTGACCGAAATCAAGAAGAATCAGGTGGAGAATAGGGGAAAGGACAACAGGCAGTGCTGGTTTATCGTATTAGCAGGATTCTTTAAAGCAAATGAATCAATAGACAATTCACAATTTAGAAGCCTAGAATAAAAAGGATACCTGAAATGCTAGAAAATAGTCTTGCAGTAAAGGTAGCTTTTGGTTTAAACGCTAACGTTTTACTAAAGATTCAGTAATACTAACAAAACAAAGAATTGTTTTGTCTCAATCAATGTTCAAATGAACTTGGTCATTGAAAAGGGAGCTGCTTATCACTTTGACCTACCCAAGAATTCAGAGCTTGTGCTTGTATTTGCTAGCAAAAGTAGCAGAGATCTCAAGATTGCTGCTGTACCTTTTACTTCTTAATCTTTTCTTTCTCTCTCTCGTTCAAGAATTTCAGCTCCTGCTATTGCTTACATTCTCCTGGAATACGGTAAGACACAATTAATCACGATAACAAAATCCTATCTAATTTGTGAGTAAAACTAATTGTGGTACAGTATTTCTTTTCTATCATCTTATAAGGTGCCTTGCAGCTTTCCCACAGTATCAAGTTCCCAGTATAAGCGCACACACACAGAGAGCCTAGGTGACAACTCATTCCAACCTAAACCACTTTTTCAAACAAACTTCTCCAAACAATGTATTATCTACATTTTAAATGGGGGGTGAAACTCTACCAGTCTCTCCATAAAAAGGACAGGGAGGCTCATTGTGCTCAACAAAAGATTTAAGGAAAGTATTGACCGTACCAGCAGTCTGTAATACTCCAGGGTGGAAAGAATCGCACTAGAAATTTTCTCACACTGAGAAAAGGAAAAAGCTACCCATAAGTGATTTTGTCTATTAACGAGTCAACCCTGTTGCAATACTTTAGTAACTCCAAATAAAAGAATTTACATACTCATTTTAATTGTGCCCGTAGTAAAAATGCTTCTGAAGCTCATGGTGTTAGTTATAACAAGAAGGAATAATGCATGTACAGACAAAAACAGGCATTCATTCACCTATCCATATTCAAAGAGGTCAAATTAATTTTCGCTTGTGCTTGGGAATAAACTCAGATTACCCAGGTGATAAAACACCCATGTAGAGGAGAGCACAGTTTTGCATCTGGAAGTAGGAACTGGTTGATATTGTTACAGGGCTGGTCTTCAGTATCTGCTCAGCAATTTAGCACCTGCAGAACCTGAACGTTGTCAATCTGACAGCTTCTTTAAGCCCACAGGACTCACACTCTTGTGCATCCTGCCTTAGACACCTCCCACATCGCTCCACTCTACCACTGTCCACATCTGGGGAGTTAAACCAAGCATCAGAAGAAACCCAGACGAAAGCAGGTTGCTTGAGTGGATGTTATTTAACCCCAGTACCAATGGATGTGTACAATTAACGCACAAAGAAAGTTATTTCAGTTCAAAAGCCAGTGCTTATTCCGCTCCGTAAGTCTTCAGCGGACATATGTATATATCTTAATTAATCTTCCCTTTACAACATATGATCACTTTGTTTAGCTTTTCACCGACAGGAAAAACAGTTATGTTGTTTAAATAACCGGTCAAGACAAATCACCCTGATAATATGATGTGACAAAATAGTTAGGAGTAATTAACTAAGCCTTACAATTTTACTTTTTTGCTCAGGAATCATTTAAATACATGAAAAGTCAAGCTATTTATTTAGCTTACAGGATTTTATCAGCATACCGTATTTAACACTAACACAGCAAAAAACTGCAAGAATGATGGCTTTGCTTCATCAACTACACCATCAGACAAACAGTTCAGCTAGAACTCCAATTAGTGCTAGATATTATTGGAAATCCCTAGCAGACTGTCTGTGCCCTGGGCTTGCTGTGCCCCAAGAGCAATGTTTAAGGACAAGAGAATCACAGAATCACAGAATAGCAGGGGTTGGAAGGCACCTCAAGACATCATCGAGTCCAACCCCCCAGCTAACGCAGGTACCCCACAATAGATGACCCAGGTAGGCATCCAGATGGGTCTTGAATATCTCCATAGAAAGAGTCTCCACAACCTCTCTGGGCAACCACAAAGCTGTACGTTGTATATTTATTCTGCAACAAACAAACTCTTTTCCTCAGAGCACGTGTGAGAGAATCAAGAAATGAGGAGAAGTGGAGAAGACATATATGAGGTTATTTGTTGTTAAATACAGCAAGAGCAGGGTGAGCCAGAAAATGTATATTTTCTCAAGCTGCAGCTTAGCAAAGCTTGTTACTAAATTGTTTTGGAGATAAGGTGATATGATTGATCGCCTCAGCTTCTTCCAATGATTACCTAGCAAATGGAAAGAAATGAGAGCCAAGAAAGCACACAAAATGAAACTGAGGGAATAGAATCAATTCTGGGTTATATCAATATTTCACTCAAATGCTTCCCATCTTGCTCCTAATTATTTCACAGTCATTTACAAAAGAAGTTGAGCAGATTATTTTGAAATTGAGCTGATGAATACTTCTCAACCATCTGGGTCACTTAGAAGGGAACACAAATTACTGGGAAAAAAAAAAAAACAGCAGTTTATATCCTGCAAATACTATTTATCCTGCACAACTATTTATTTTGGGAATTCTGAAGTGATTCCCGGCACCTGTTCTACTGGAAAGCTGGATTTTCTGCTTTCTTTAAAGTGTCTCAAAATCAAGGAGATCTTCAGTCCCACCTTTTACACTAAAGAAGGTCACCCCAGACAAATATTTACCTAACTTGTTTTTAAGAAACTTCTGTGAAGGAAAGGGTTTTTTAAGCAGCCCCAAGGTAAGCCCTCTCAGAGTTTCACCATCCTAACAGTTGAGTTTGTTTACTTAACATCTAAGATAATTGTCTAAGCTAATTGTCTAAACCAAACCAACTTTTTTTTTGTTCTTCCTCCAACAAAGATCAACAGATATGACAAACCATCTGTATACTGGAAACATTTCACATACACACATAAAATATTTTCATCTTGAAATCTTTTTAACAAATACAAATACCTTAGATATCAACACCTCCCTTAATATTTTGTTAATTCTGGCATTTATGACATGAAAGAAAGCTGTAAGAAAGCTAAGGTGGCAAAAACAAATTTTCAAAAGCTGAAGATGACATCCAAGGTTCTCTAACATTGCCAATTCTGTAGCTTTCAAATACATTAAAGTTTGACTCAGCGTCGCTGGTTTTACTGCTACAGGAACTACATCACTGAGCAGAAAATAGACCCTAACTTTTCTTAATCCCAGTTCAGTTTTCTAATTCCCCTCTTCCTCTGAGGAAACCAGCAGTATTACTAACTGTAACTCCTGGCTATAGCAGAAACCACCCTGTGCAAACTCTGTTGTTCAACACTGAAATGATATTTGTTTCCCTCAGCATAAGATTGATGACTGACACATCGATAAAGGGACTGTGAAATGCAAATCATTCTTATTCAGTCCAGGAGAAATAAAACAAAAAATGTCTAGAAATCACTGTTTCTTCCTGACTTGCTATCCATCCTCCTTCCCTGGGCTGTAGGACAAGCATTTCTGCTGTCAGAGCTCAACTTGCCTTTGGTCTGGGAGAATAACAGCAGAGACCCCAGGGGGCACTGAAAGTGCTGGGCATTCTCAGGGGATGAGCAGCGCTAAGAAAAGCTGATGCATTTAAAGATCCTGGCCAGAAGGACCTAACAAATCCCTATGTGGGTCCAAACATCATTTCAGGCCAGCCTAAGTGGCTTATCAAGAATTGGTATCAGACACCTGCCTACCCTCCTCAGATTTCAAGATTTTGCCCTGAAGCAGGGCAGGATAACAACTCCACAAAAAAACACCCAAAGCAATGTATTTCTGGAAACATTTGAAATATTTCTACAGTACAGAAAGTAAAACAAATAAATAGCAGACTCAAGGAAAAACGATGATGGATTTCCAATTCCAAGCATTCAAAATCTCACAGAACTTTGAATGACCGGGAACTGCAGATATAAAATAAAGCATGAGGCAACATCACCATCAGTTCTGCCTACATACTATAAACAGATGTATTTATTTAATAATTATTTGCTAATAATGAACTGCACTGAAGAATCGCTTTGCCATGGGAACAACTGCCCCACATCAAAAGAACCTAATTTGTACATCAAAGTAGAAATTATGTTCAATCATAATGCCAGATGATGTTTCTTTGAATTGCCACCTAAAAACAGCCTAGGACAAACTTAACTTTTGGCCTGAAGACTTATGAAAGGAGAATAAATCTTCATTACAGTCAAAGAAATGAAAGAACACACTTTCACTTTGCGTATTACAAATATCATCAGAAAGAGGGGAAACTAATTTTAACCACGCAGTGTGAGGAGCGGGCGTTAAAAAGACAACAACTTCTTACACGTACACCAAAGCTTCTCAGCAAGATCAAAGGAAGGCATGCCGCATTTTTCCAAGAGGTTTTTGCTTATGTTCCTGGAGCTGCTTAAGGTGCATGGGCCACCCAGCCTCATGGAGGAACGTGCTTCCATCAACACTGAGATTCTCTCAGCCTTTCCTATGTACTCCACAAATATCTTCTCTATTCCACAAGCCTTATGTTGACGCTTGTGGTAGACTCAAGATGTCCGCATTATCGTACCACAGAAGTCTGATTCGCTCGCTCGCAACAGAAGACTAAATACCTTCTTGCTCGCCTTCTCTCTGCTGCTTTCCTCTTTCAATAACAACTTTGGTGTTTCTCTGCTGAATTTTTCTACTTCATTCAGCACTGGCCACAAGGTCTGAAGTAGGCTTAGTGGTGGGCCTTGCGTAATTTACTGACGATGTCACACACAGCACTTCCAGGCTTTCCCTTAATCCCCATTCTTCTTCTGAGCCTTTATGCTACTTAAGAATTTGACAGGAGGAAGTTCCATATGGACAAGGCCTTCCAAAAACAACGTGCTGGTGGTGACCAGAGCAAATACAGCAGAACGCACAAAGCGTAATGCAAGCTTTCATTCTTTTTCTGCAAATAAAGGCAGAAGAGAAAGCTCCAAGTTCAAACCCATTCAGGTCATTAACGCCTGCAGACATGTATTTAACAAGCAGCCAAGCTACAAGCACAGGTGGCAATGATCTACTTTCCATTTCATCTCTACATGTATGCAAACTCCGAAAGTTAAAACTTTCATGAACAGATTCTAATCATAAAATGAAAGAATAATGTTATAAGAACCTAAATTCACTACAAATCGTCAATTCAATTGGTTAAAATTAAGTAACAAAACCATTTCTGCTTATAAAAGAAAAATCAAGTCACAGTCACTTTGTCAACAGCGTAAACTCATAAAGTACAGAGATAAAAATGGCAGAGAACTTCAATGTACTCAATTACTTCCATTAATTGTTTATACTTCCTAATGAAATCCAACAGTTTTGCAGCCCGAAGCAATTTAGCTGAGAGATGAAAAAGCAGGCTGTACCCTCCTTGCTTCGAAGTCCCTCTGCTCTTATTAGCTGCTGCTAGTAGGAAACACCCTTCCTCCAGCTGTAAGGACAGTCGAGCAGCTGCCTTCACAACCAATGCCAACTCTACATATTCATACATAAAAGCAGCTGCCTGCCTGCCCATGCAGCTGAAGGAGAAGTGCTGGAGGCACAGGCCAGTGTCTAATGCTGGCACTAATTGCAAAGGCAGCTGCTCGACTCATACAGCTGCAGGAAGAGTGCTAGGTATCAAAGTGAGAGGAGAAATGTAAAATGGAATGGCTGAAGCTATGTAATCCTAATTCCCAGAATTTATAAGAGATGCTTGCATCCTTAGTCTGTGATCCTTGGCTGCCCATTTGTGAACTGGGGATAAATACGCCTATACTAAAAAATGAATTCATTTGTGACTGTGAAGCATATCAGGATAATGATATCATATTGATACCAAGAAGAGACAGGGAATTCTATCTTTGCAAGCTATCCAAAGAACAGGAAAACATAATGAGCACTCAGGGGGATACACTTTACGGCACAGTTGTTTATTACAAAAATACCATTCATTCTGTACATTAAAAATGTTAAAGACTTAATAAATTTAAGATGAAAATAAAGCATGGATAGGTAACCTAAGCACTCTTTGACTTCTGAGCACTAGGTAGATTTTGCTTACAGGTGTAAGGATTGATAGGGATCTTTCCCCTGTGGTTGATTTCTGGAACATAGTTGTGCATGAGCAAGAAGTGCACATACACACAGCACATACATACCAGAGAAACGTGCCTTGGTTTCTCTTTTGTGACTCAGTGGTCATATGTAGTAGTCTATACTTCCTTGCATTACATAAAAACTGTAGGCAGATCTTCATTCCAGTTTTGGAAAAAGCCACCTCCACAGATACTCTGCAGCTGATGACAAACACCAAACAAGCTACATTCTTTCAAACTGGTAGAGAAATTGCACAAAATTCCTAGCACCAGCGGCTTCCATATCCCATTCCTTGCTGAAAGGGCAACTACAGGGCAAGGAGAACCAACAAAACTCTGTAGCTGGAAGTGATGAATAAATGGGAAGAGATGCACCGAACTAAAAGAGATGGAGATGTCTCAGAATCACAGGAACTTCACTGGAGAGGACTTCAGTACATGAGGCACAAGGGAGGGACAAAGCACAGGACAAGCATCAGAATGGGATGCAAATCTTGGGGCAAAAGGAGTGAGGAGCTTTGTAAAGCTCTTCCAGCATGCTGCCACCTGGTAACTCCAGGTGCCATTTCCAGAGTGAGTCCAGGGGGCTCCTCCCAGGTATGCGAGGCTGTGGCTCAAACACAGGGCATCTCCAGTGCCTGTGGGAGCCAGCACAGCATTGGTAGGTCCTCATGCAGTTGGGCACTTCTGCACCAGGATCACAGCGTGCTCTTCAGTGCCAACACTGTGATTTGCTGTTCTCCATCCAGAACATCTCAACTTCACCTATCTCAGGGTGAGCTATTTCACCTTCATGCCATTCTGGCTTACTTTCTGAACAAGTATCTGGGAAAAGAAAGAAGAACCTCTGCCACTTGGAAATCAACATCTCTACTCGCAACTAGTCATATACAATTATTGGCTATGAAACGGTATAAATGCTATTTAACACCTACTATAGCTGCTGGGAGAGTATAGTAACCAACAGCACTCGTGTACTGACTTACCAGAAACAATGCTTTTCAGAATTTCCCATAAGAAAGAAAGATCTGATACACAATGGAAACCACCTACATCAAAGCCTTCAGAAATATTCTCTGTGTTCTTGGATTAATCCCTATTGCACTATTAAGAAAAAGTAAATTGTGTAAAAAGCTTAAAAGATAAACTCCTATGTTTTTATTCAAACACACTGCTAAAGGGAAGCAGAAGGAAAATATAAAGAGAATGAAACCTGACATTTTTATAGATTTCTTACATTTGTTCTAAATTTCTCAAGGGTTTTGGTAATGTGTAAAGATCAAATATTGAAAATGCTTTAATAAGAGAGTGACTTGGGAAACTTTGTGTCCCAGACTTGGTCATCTTTTCAACGCCCTTTCTCAACTTCACTATGAATTAATTACAAGCAAGCCAGCCCTGCAGGCTGGGCTGCAGACAATCTTGGTGACACAACTATTAAGCTGCCTGGGCTCCTCTTGTTCATCCACTGACAGCTGTCTTCAGTGCTGACACCAAAGTGCAAAACCTTGGAAATGTGCTATTGCTGAGCAATGTTCTGTTTCCACCTGAAACATGGAAAACGTATCCCCATCCTGCATCTGAGGATATAATATTACAGATTGTATAAAATGTATGTATAAATGATTGGTACTACTACGTATGCATGCAGTACACCAAATATATTTTAGCACTGGTATCAAATTGACAATATACTAGGACCACTCTTTGCCGTGCTGCTAGCCGTGTTTTCCTGCCTCAGAACTGAAGCACACACAGTAAACCAAACACTCACACTTCTCATTATGGGCCCTGAAACAACCTATTAGCAGAATAACTCCCATCTCTGAAGGTGTTCAAGCCTGGGCTGGAGTGGGTCCCGGGCAGTCTCATCTAGTGGATGGCAACTCTACCCATGGCAGGGCTTTGGAACCAGATGGTCTTTAAGGTCCCTTCCAACCCAAGCCTACGATTCTATGAATACATGCTCCTATGTGGTAAACATCACAAAAGAAATGCTCCCAAATACACTGCAAAGAAGGACCACATTCACAACAGTAAATATAAGCAGTGCGCACACTATGCAGGAGGTAAGTCTTAAGCTGTTGCGCCTTTATTCGTAGCACAATTGCTTCCTACAGGTTGTTTCCATTCTATTCCAGAAGCGGTGACTGGAAAGATTAGAGAATCTTTACACAGGTTGGAAGAACAATGAGGCTTTCTCCATTTTGTTTCCCTGGGTACTACTTATCTCTGAGGAGATTACTTTTCTACTTTTTACTTTTCTAAAATGAAAGCAATTAAGTTTTCAACAAGAATCTTTTCCTATCAGCAAGTCTCAAACAGAAAAAGTCTACTGAACAATTGCAGTTAGACAACGGACAATAAATACTGTAAATTAAGAAAAGTCTATAGCCTTTAAAAACATGCAATTCTCATCATCTTTATCCAAAACATGGAAAACCATCTGTTTTCTGGACCATATACAGCACTGCTACCTTAGCATTCAGCAGTGCTTTTTACAAAGGCAAAGAAACAGTGAACATATAACTCTAGCATGTGACTGAGGCATGACAAGGTAACCACTCACTTTTATGCTTTTATTTTATGCCACTTTTATACAAATGTTATTTGTATGAACTTACCAGAATTTATTCCGTCATATCTCAAGTAAGCAAAATACAAATTTGAATACTAATGAAGATGTCAAATATTAAGGTCATGAGAAGAACCCTGCCCACATCATTACAGCACAGCTTTGCAAAACCAAACAAGCAGAGGAAGATGCTGGCTCAATGGCACTCTTATCTGACTGCCAGAAACCAGGCCTGGAAGCCACAGGAACACTTCACCACTTGGTGAGGTGCTGTAACATGCAGCCCAGAGAAGTTGTGGATGCTCCGTTCCTGGAGGTGTTCAAGCCCAGGTTACATGGGGCACTGGGCTACCTGATCTAGTGCCTGATTTAGAGGTAAGCAACCCTGCTCATGGGAGGAGGGTTGGAAATAGATGATCCTGAGGTCCCTTCCAACCCACGCTATTCTGTGATTCTATGATGTTAAAGAGTACCAAGATGGACCTCTAGGGGGACAGCACTTGCCACCAGTATGATCTTTGAGGTCCCTTCCAACCCAAGCCATTCTATGATTCTATGACATTGAGAAACATGTTTCATTAACATACAACATTCCTCTTGAGGGTTTCCAACTCAGAAACAGAAATGAACGATTTGTTACCACAACTTATACACAGAAATATGTCTTATTGATGGCTACCCATACAAACTAGCGTATGTATGCGTATACTGTTTCCCCAATAATGTTATCAAATCTGACACAACACGTGTAAGAAAAGGCATTGTGTTACAGGGATGCAACAAACAGGCAAGATGAGAAGTCTATAAACTTATTTTTCATGAAAGAGTAACTGATTTTAAAACAGCAGGATGGAAGAAGGAGAGATGAAGATGAACCTGCATGTGGACGAAGGACTTCACAGCCTTGGAGTCTAGGCCCCGAGTTTGTTATAATCAAGTCCACTAACGGAACGAAGAAAATGGACTAAAGTCCTCATAAGCAACTCCTCCTCTCTTACTGAATACATGCCGCAGTGGTAGAAATAAGCACTGTAAGTCAGATGCAGACAATTTTGTACTCTTCAGTGTGCTTCTCCATATTTTTGTCAAATACTTTAAATCAAAGCCTGTCTTCAAAATTAATGGTTATTGCTGAGTTTGAGTAATGTGCATCTATGAAAAAAGTGACATTTCCAACATAACAAAAGGTAAAAAAGCAAATAAGGGAATTTATGTGATGCTTGGAATGGAAGTGCCAATGCAATGTATGCAGTAAAAGGAGAAGAGCATTTAAAAATAGTCCCAAATATCTTTTGCTTTCAAAAGATTATTTTGTTTCTGTAGTTCCCAAGAAAGTGGTGGAGTCAGTGTCCCTGGAGGTGTTCAAGAAACATGGAGATACGGCACTGAGGGACACGGTTAGTTGGCATAGTGGTGATAGGCTGAAGGTTGGGCTAGATGGTCTTAGTGGTCTCTTACGAACTTAATTATATGATTCTGTGAAAAACGTGTATAATGTCACTAAGGACAAATGTGAAAGAATACAGATCTTGATCATTCAGAACTATTTTAAACAATTTTTTAATTGTTTAATTTTTTAAACCATTTAAAAATGTGTTCAAAAACTGTTTGGATGTGGTGTTCAGGGACATGATTTAGCGGTGGGTTGTTAGAGTTAGGATAGTATGGTTAGGTTGCGGTTGGACTTGATGATCTTGAAGGTCTTTGCCAGCCTGAGCAGTTCCATAATTCTATGATTCTATGACAAAATAAATACAGAGCATGGTTCACTGTAGGAATTATCCATACCATGAAGAGGTTGCAATCAAAATGGTAAAAAAAAAAACAAAACTAAACGAACACTGCTCTGAAGCACAGCCAGAAAAAGAAAGGTAGAAAAAAAGATCAGACAGACAAGGACATAAAAACCAAAAAAATGTGTGCGCAGCCAGGGATGCTGGGCACGTGCCTTTAGGGTTCCTATGACTGTGGATACAGCATCACACACTCCTATACTGCGCCCTGCAAACCCTGACAGCCGATGTGACCTAAATACCCAGCAACCCTAGCAACAGGCCAGCCAGCACTCCTCAGCCTCCTTGTCTGGCCTCCTGCTGGAAAATGCCTTTGGCAAGGAGCAGCAGGGTCTGTAAGAGGCCACAGGTAACCACACATGTGACGCAGTTCCCGCAACCCACCCACCCAGCCCTGCTCCCACACACCACGCAGCCTTGTGTTTAAGCGGGTGAAAAGGTTTTTATGCTTCAAAAGCAGTTTGTTTTCTTCCAGCAAGCTCGCAAACAAAGGAAGGGATGTCTATACATTTTGTGCAGCTTTCAAAGCTATTCAGAAAGTAACTGGGCTTTCAGGAACTGGGCTTTCAGGAACTATTTCAGGGTGCAGCGAGTCACGATGTTCAGTGAGACACTGCCAATCCCAGAGGAAGAGAGGGGAGAGCTAATGCCTTTATCTGCAATGCAGTCACCGGACTTGGCGGGGCGAGCAGCGGGACGGGGCAGGCTGCCCTCCCACGCACAACGGCACTTGTGTCTCCGAGGCTCCTTGAGTTCCTACCAGCCCTGTTCTGCAGCAGGGAACAAGGACGCGTTTGTTCGCTTGATTCTTCATTAAAGAAGAAATTTTGATTTGGGTGGCTGTCTCAGAAATGATTATAGGAAACAAAAGCATCTCTTTAGTTTGGGATTACCACCTGTGAAAACTTTAAATTGTTCTTCCATACGCCCAAACCATGCAGAATGGGATAACACCAGATCCAGTGCCTGGAGTACCATTGAAATCATCAAAATTAAATCTACGTCCATTCACCGCAGACTTAATCTTTAATTAGCTGAGATTAAAAAAAAAAGAAAAAAGTACTGAAAAAGGCAATCACGAGATCAGAATCAAAGCACATCAGCGCACGTAAGAAATTATTCATATTTCAGATGCCACCCTTCACCACCCCCCTAATGCACCTTCTCCAATTCCAACATATGTCTGCGTCTCTGCCTGAGATAATTTCTGATAGCGGGCGAACTAATTAAACATTCCTCAGAAGCCAGGGAGCTGAAGTCAGCATGCAGTGACTCAGTGCTGCAGCTGTCAGGAGAGGGTTCCCATCCTAATCCCGCCCTGACCTCAGAGCTGAGCATGAGAACCTGTCAGAAAGGTGCTCTCACAGCATAGACAGCAAGCAGCAGCTGCGAGTGCTCAGCAGGCTGCAGCCACGATCTTTCTTTTTTTTTTTAGCTCTTTTTCTCCTTTTTCTTTCCTAAACTGTCACTTGGTGTACATGCAGCACGATGCTCATGCCCGCACATCCTTGCTCCTGTTGAGTGGGAGCTGCCAATAGCTCTTCACTAGCCCTACAGCTGCTCAGATGAAAGCCCTGTGCTCCCACTCTGAGTGCAGGCAGAACGCTTCCATCCTCCTTGTGTGGGGCCTGAGAAGCATGGCCAGTACTTAAAGGTATTTCCAAACCCAGTTACATGTAGGCATTTGATATTGTTCATTCTTTTATTTAATTAACAAAATCGTTAAGCTTATTTTTCTTGAAAATAAAATTGGCAAAGAACATCAGTAATGAAAGAAAGTAGGAAAACAGTCATTTTATTGTGCTAAATGAGCCATTAGAACATAACTGTGGAAGAACATCTAAGTCATCTTTAATTTAAAGGAGTAACTTTTTTTAAAAATATGAAGTAGAATGCAAAAAGAAAGCAAAGGTGTTTTTTTTATATTTTAACTGCAATGCAATGCAAACCTAAATATAACAGTAACTCGCAGCAAAAGTGACCCAACAAAGCAGGAAATCTGAAGCTTGCCTTTGCATTTGGCATTCATTCAGACAAACCAATCTCAGCACTTCAGGTAGGCATGGCTTGTCCAGATTCCTAAATACACTGAAGGACAACAATGTTCTGCCTGCAGGCCAACAGAGGCAGTGGTCTATCACCCTCTGGTCACCACATTGGTCCCCAGTGAGCTCCTCATGGCATCTCAGAGCAGCCTGATTTTCTAAGAGAGCAATAACAAGGAACACAAATGTGATCACTGTTCACGGAAGGCTAATTCTGAAGGAAGAAGACATGTTTGGTTTTTTTTCTTGGGTTACTGAGTTTAAAGAATTTCTCAGCATACAAAAAAGAAAGACTGCTTTCTCAGTCTTGCTTATCATCCAGAGCAGGACCTAGCACCACACTCAGCAAAGCCCTACCCTCATCACACGCACCCTAGAACTGCCTTTGCTAACACAATCCCACCTTCCGCCACCAATTAAACAAGTTGTCAAGTTTCCATCTGTTCAATAATTGCATACGTAAGGAAATACTGAATAATCCTAAAGAGATTTCAGTCCAACTTTATTGGTTTGACCTGGTTTACCCTGATTTTGTATGAGTGGGGCATTTCCCCATTTGGAGAGCTGGTATTTGTTTCAGTGAAGAAAAACATCTCTATTACAGGTACAAAAGTCACATCTGTACTAAGGTCTCACACATTTAAAAGAATACATATTGATACCCATCACTGGCTATTGAAAAAAAAAAGTCATGACTGATACATAACCACATTTTCAATAAATTAGGCAATGGTACTACAGACTTCTGAGTCACTTTCAGACCCACAGCTTTCTGACTGTTTGTCAAAGGTACTATTGTTTAGATGACAAAAAGGTTAGATTTCCTCTAAGGGGTGGGAATTGAGGATAATGCTTGAATTCCACCTTCTCTCTCCCAGAAACAGCCTTTTCCATCTAATTTCTGGGACTGCATCCAACCAGCCAAAGACTCAAGTTCCATCTTTCAGAGTAACAGCAGAGAGGTAGGCTTCAGGTTTTTGGATAACACTGTCATCTCTTCTCTGGCCACCAAGCTATTCTTGGGGAAACAACGGCCACATAACCCTTCGATCACCACACTAACTTAGAAGGCACGGCACTGTACTCCACAATCTCTGTTCCTTGGACTTAGAGAGATTTCAAGACACAGGACTTGAATATGCAAAAGATCTAGGGGGCAAATTTCTATTATTTAAAGGTATTTTTGCAGCTGAAACACATGGAGTTATTTACTTACAAACCAAAATCTGAGGCTTGGAGGCACAGGCTGCTTCCTGAGGCCACTCCATACACATGACAAGAGACCCTCCTCAAGCAAGAATCACTGAGGCACTCTCTTTTTTCCAGTACTAGCTGCATCACTTTAGCCAGGGCTCCCACTATGAAAGAGACTTCACAAATGAGATATGAATTTAAATCTGTAAAAAACAACCATATGAAATATTAGCCCTGGGAAAAGGGAAGAGAAACAAACGATGAGTTGCATGTGACAGATGTTAGTCATGCCTCTTACTGTATTGCTGGAATGTGTACGAGTGTGTGGTGCTGGGTGCAGGAGATGGGATCTAACCAGGAAAAAAATCCCACTGTCCCTCGCCTATAGAAGGAAAGAGGCAACTCTGCTTTTAATATTCAGATTGCAGTTCGTATCATTATGCCATCTTAACCAACATTCAGAATAATTCCAATCTTAGGAGAATAGTTTTGTGAACTGTAAGAAGCTGAGCCCGAATACGCGGACCATACAACATGAGGCTCACTGCTATGAACAGTCCATAAAATATTGATCATAAGTCTGTGTAATATTTTTTAGGCTTGAGAACAAAAGCAAGCACAGATGAGCTCCATTAAATAAAGAATTATTCTTGCCATAAATGAGAATCCCGAGTTAAGCATGCAGACTATTTGTTTCCAATCAGAAATTTTTAACAACCCCATTATTAACTGAATTACAAGATGCTTTTTTCCTTATGTATCAAAATTTTGTCTCCATTTTGTTTCTTCTTATCCTAGAAGTTACCTGATATACAGATATGAATATCAGTGAAAAATTTTATACTTTTGCCAATACATGCTACATAGTTCACTATATAATTTATAATTAATACTTTTTTCTGTTATTAAGTTTAGTTAAGAAACAAACTTCAGTGAAATTAGAAGTTGTACCTCCAAACTGAGAAAGAATACTATAATGAGAGAGACTCTGTTAGGGAAATGATGACTGATAATGTTATATGTGCTATACTGCTAACTGGCCCAGGTGTCTGCCTTCACAAAGAGGCCATGCCACTGTTCACATAAATAAAATCATTTGTCAATTTACAGCTGACAGATGTCAATTTCAAGCCCCATTAAAACAAAAGCATTCTTACCTGTTTCTTACCAGAAATCGTTCTATCAGCTGCAGGGTGCACAAAGCTGAAATAAAGTATTCAGGCAGATGCTTGCCACACTGTTAGATTGCATGTTATGTGCATTAATTGTCAATTTGCTCAGTCAGAAATCTTTGAATATATTTAATATTTTAAGGGGGAGAATAACTGACTTTTCTGGGAGCGGGCTGGGGAGAAGTATCTGCATGCTTTTCTTTACAGAGCTTAACCTTCCAAAACCTTTCTATTCATTGTACCGACTGGCAAATTACACTTTTGTCTCCCTTCCTTGACAAACAATAGTGACTTCTTATTTCATGTTCACACAGAGACAGAGTAGCGTTCTTGTTCTCCATCTGCTGGCACTGCAGCAGCAGCTGACAACGATTTCCACAATACTCACAGTGCTGGTAAGGCAGCAAGGAAGAACAAGGAAACAGACATGCAGGTTTTATCCTACAGCCATTACAATTAATATTTGATGAAGTTGTGTCTGTAATGAAGTGAAAGCAGACATAACAGAACCAGAAATAATCCCAAAACTAATCAGACAGAAAATATGAAGGTGATGACCTGAGCTTTACGACAGCGATGAATTGGCTGGTTTAATCATACTTCTTCTGAGTAAATTTACTTCAGACTGGAAATCTGTTAGCAATGCTATTGATTTTTATTTATTACATCATTATTTTGAGCAGTTTTGAGTTATATCACTGATATCACATTACTGATCTCATAACTTATCTTGTGTCATATCCTGTGGTCTTTCTATTTGACCCAAGCTTTAATTTAACTTCAAATTAATCCCCCACACAGACTAGAGGGGGTATCTGAGCAGTTTCTAGTAACAGGTACAGGAAGCTTAAATTAATTTTAAAAGCAAACCCCAAATTAAAAGTTGTAGATGTGTTTTGCACCCTTGCAAGTACATCCTGCACCTGAAAGAGCCGTTTCAATTGTTAGTGATTCAGAATGTGCAGTATGATTAAAGTTCTAGTGGAGACAATGGGCCAAATCCAAAGAAAGAGTTCCTCCAGCTTCCCCACACAGTCCTGTCAGACAATTATTGCTCAAACTCTGGAGAAGGATAACCTAGTCGCCAAGAAAAAAGGTTGCTTTTCAAGAACATTAATAGTGACTGCCACCATCCTTTAAAGTCTTCACATATCTCATTTCCCACTCGCTGGATTTACCTCAAATCTTGGTTTCCTTTCCCCTTTCCCAACGTACTGCATATAGGAGGAGAGAGACCCAGCCTGTTCTGGATGGTGCACTGACATCTCCTCCAGCTTTAAGGGGAACAAGAGACAGCTCTCCTGACTCTCTTCACAGTGGGAAAGCTAAGAGAGATATCTAACTGGGATCAGATGGCTTGCTGTGAGGCTGAAAGATGCAAAACTACAGGCCTCTATCACTGTAATACAGTTTTTCTGAATTTCCAGAAGTTTTCAGAAGGTCCCTGACCTGGAGATCATAAGGAAAACCATCCCCCAAAGAATGCTATGCTAAGTTGTCCTGCCGAGGCACAGGGACAGGCTGCCCAGGGAGGATGTAGATGCCCTACCCCTGGAGGGGGTTCAAGGCCAGGTTGGATGGGGCCCTGGGCAGCCTGATCTGGTGGGTGGCAATTCTGCCCACAGGCAGGGGTTGGAACTGGATGATCTTTAAGGTCCTTTCCAACCCAAGCCATTCTATCATCCTATGATCATCTAGATGAATATAACATGGAAGACAGGAAATAAAATAAAGAATAACATGGTTAAACTTTTTAATAAAGGGAAATCACAAGTGAGGTCCCACAAGAACCTAATATTGCTATTTGCATACAGTCTCCCCTCAGAACGATTAAGGAGGCTACAACATTTGCTTGTAATACTGTCAGTGTTGGTAAAAATAATGCTAACTGCAAAGAGCTACATAAGCTCCTCCCAGAGCAGAGTGATTAGAATACTCATAGCCTGACAAGGCCATGTGGCAGTGACCGAGCTGGGACAAAGTGGTTTTACAGAGCATGAAAATGAGCTGTTGAACATTTGTTATGAACAGCAGCACAGGAGGCTTTCAGGCTCAACATCCTTGCAGAAACCTGCAACACTCACTTGCTGAGTGATGGACATCATGGCCAGGTCATTTCCCCCTCTATAGATCTGGACACTGTACACCTACCTGATGGCTGGGAGACACCTCTCCTGTGCCAACCATCCCACCCACCCTATCGTGACAGGAGCCATCACAAACGTTCTGCCCACTGTGACATGGCCATCACATCCCCAGGGTGGTGCCAGGAGCTGGTGGCTGTCTGCAGTGACACGGCATCACCAGGACTGAGGCATCACTGTGACATAGCTATTATCTCCCACCATTTGAGCAAGAAGAATCACATATCACAGGATTGTAGGGGTTGGAAGGGACCACTAGAGATCATCGAGTCCAACCCCCCTGCCAAAGCAGGCTCCCTACAGCAGGTTGCACAGGTAGACATCCAGACAGGTCTTGAATATCTTGGAACTAGGTGATCTTAAGGTCCTTTCTCACCCAAACCGTTCTATGATTCTGTGATTTTGCAAGGGAATATCCTATGCTAAATAACTTCAGTTTGACACTGGAACAAAATATATCTGCTTGGCACTCTGCAAACTATTGCCCTCTTTAACTGACCGGACAAGATGCAATGGGCACAAACTAGAACACAGGAAGTTGCCTCTGACCATCAGGAAGCACTTCTGTGCTATGTGGGTGATGGAATATTGGCACATGTTGCCCAAAGGCTATGGAATCTTCTCCCTGGAGTTCTCCAAAAGCCACCTGGACGTGGTCCTGGGCATCCTGCTCTGGGTGTCTCTGCTGGAGCAGAGGTTGGACCAGATGGACCTAGAGGTCTCTGCCAACCTCAACCATTCTGTGATTCTGGGAAAATAATTCCCCCCATCAAATCTCAATTAAAGCTCTGTTAATCAGTCCAGACAGCTTGCTACTCAGAACGTTCTTGCCTCTGCTAGTCAGTTGTGTCCCATGCAATGTCAACATGCCCAGTCTCTTGAAGGTCCATCCAAGATCACAGTACCAAAACCCTCAGCATGACATCATTCACGCAGCCATTCATTCAGCTGTTCTACTCCTTCTACCTGGGTCCCCATCACCAACCAGGAGGATCAAGAACATTAGTTTAGCTTCTTCCCCTTACAGGGACTTAAGACAAGACTGGTAGTCTGCCTGCGTCAGTGCACAATACCACACATCAATGTCTCTCTTCAGTTCCAGATACTACTCTGCCTGGTGATTTCCTAGTGCAACCGGCTGCCTACTTGAGAAGTTCATCAAGCTAGACACAGTAGCACCACCTTCTGCAGGGTTTAAAGAAATTTTTTTAAAGCTACCCTTGTACTTAAACTTCAATATATGAAAACCAGGATTCCCATCACTTGCCTGAAAGCAAAATCTACTCACTATAAAGGAAAACACAGATGCCCTTGATGGAAACTCTCTGTTGTACAGACAAGTATGAAAAGTTTTTAAAAATCATTAGTTTAAAAAAGCTGACCCAAAAAATAAGTCTGAATTTAAACTGAAGACAATTTGGCAAAGTTACTCTTTCCACTTTCCAGGAATGCAATCTTGCTTTAATTTGGTTGAAGATTTTTAATCTGTTTTTTGCCTGTGCAGCCTCTTTCACTTGAGGTAATAAAAAACTAAGCAGTGGCTGAAAACTGTGCGCCCAACAAACTGTTATTCATGTAATTATATGTACTAAAATGCATGCAACTAGCTCAGCTCTTAATGTAATTTAATCAAAACTAACAGATTCCACAATAAAAATGTGCATTTTCTGTCACCAGATAGCTGTAGGAAACAGTTTTTCCAGAGCTAATCCTTTTATACTGAGGGCAGCCCTTGATAACATACTTCAGTCACTGAAAATGCATCACAATATTGTGACTGACTTTCATCTGACGTGAGAGGAGGTCATGCTTAGTATCAGTATCTCAGAGAATTAAAACCACACTTGCTGAACGGCCTGAAAGGCCACAGAAGTTTCTTTAGACCAGTGATTGATCTGCAAGGACCGCAGGACATCACAGTTACTCTAAGACAGTGGGGTCAACTGTGGCCCTCCCCACTGAGATGAAGGCAGGCCATGGCAGCACTCCCAGCCCAGCACATTTTAGGATGCCCAAGGCAGCTTGGTTTGTATCATCACCAGGCCTGAAAAATCCTCTGAACAAAAGGACAGGCTCTGTGGTTTCTAAGGGGACTGGAGGTGGACAGGGATAACGGAAAGGAGGGAGCTCCATAAATCACCAGCAGACAAAGGGTGTGGGAAAAAAAGCCAGCATGGACTAAAAAGTCCATGGTTTCTTATCGGAAGGCCACAAAGATGGCAGAATACACTGATGTCAAGCTTATGACATGCACGGTTTCTCTCCTGTCCACAAAGCCTGTTAAACTTTCCCCCATTTTTTTGTTTTAAAGAAAATGAAATTCATTTTACACAATTTTTAATAGATCCATAGAGGATGTTCCTCATCTCCCTGTCTTCCTACAAGTTTTTACAAGATATAATAAGATGAAGGAAACGATTTAATTTCCTAAAACAAAAACAAATTGCAGCTATCACACAGTAAGTGACATTACAGCTCTAGAAGTTTACTGTAACCAATGACTGCCTGGCTGAGTTTCTATTCTATTTAAAAATGAATTAGATTAAATATAGATGGATTTATTCGCCTTTTCAAACCTCAGTCCTTGTAATTTTGTTTTCCTTGCTTCGATATCCAATTTTAAACAGAAAATACCCTGAACGGGGAAGAATTCACCTTCTTTGCAGACAGGAGCCTGCAGCAAAAATGCTATATAAAATACCATGCAATTATACAACAATGCGGAAGATCAAGTGTTAGATTTTCTACCTTTGAATTCACTTCCCCTTAACTGAAGGGGAAGTCACCCGAATATAATACTGCTACACAAAGCACAGCTCTGTGTGAGGGCCAGATCTGCCAAGCTTCATATGCTATGAAGCCTCATTGAAGTTAAAGTGGCACTACAGCATTTACATCACAGTACAAAGATAGTGTCCGTAAGTGTTGCAAGTACTTGAGTTTGGTCTAAAATACCACCACGCTCATTCACACCTCTGGACATATTTATTCAATTAGTCTTTGAGCTGCATGTAACACGACATTACATGCACAGGAACCACCACGCTTGCTCTTTGGTCATAAAATACAAAAGCACATTGCAGAAAGTATGTTGGCCCTTTCCCCACAGCACATGCTGATTCTGAACATCCACACGGCATGCAGGATTTTGATTCCTGCTTCACTGTTACGACCTGTTGTGCCCCAATTTACTTGTTTGTGCTCCTCCACAAAGGTACATGATTTGGCAGTAAGACGTGTTTCTCACTCACCATTAACTTTTACAAACCCATATGACTACTGTTCCGCAAAATAAGAAATATGAAAATGTGCAACACTCATTATAATTTAATAATCTAACTGATTTGTACTCAGCAACAATTTGTCAAAGAGTGACAATAACCATCAAAATATCAGTGAAATGCATGTGCTATATTGTTGATTTTCAAGTAATGCTGATACTGATTTTTTCATTGTAAATATTCCTTTTGCATTAATAAGGAAGTATATTTATTAGTATATATTAATATATATTTTCTAATGGCATACCTTAATTTATCCTCAGCAGTCCTTTCATAAACCAACTGCTCTCAGATAACTGAGTCAAACTGTTGTTTTTACAAGCATGGAAATACTGATTTACACAGACCTGTTACATTCCTTAAAGAGACACACATGCAAACTATCTACAGTAATATATTTGAGTACTGACTTTGCAGCTCTGTTTAGATCTAAAATAATTGCACGAACATTTGGAAAAGTAGCTCAGATCATTGACTATCCAGATATTTCTTCTAGAAAACAAAAGTAGAAAATGTAAACACTCAAATGGTAGAGTATAATTAACTTGGCTGTAGCCACGTATACCCAGGACCAGTCTGGCAAAAAGAATATAATTTCATGCTCAAGATCAAGGACTATTCCAGTCAGTACCGACCGGACAAGACTTCACTACCCTTCTGGTATTTCCAAGGACCCCCAGTTCTTTATTATCTGTGTGCTCACAATGAAATAAAGGAGATCACCTTCTTCAAGCAGAAGGTAACCATTCTGTATGCAGTAAGACCTAAGCTGGTGTTCTTCTCCTCCACAGGGAAGGTCCTTTTGCTCTGGGGCAGTCTGCACTGTGCAGGCACTGTGAGTACCACGGGAACAGGCCATTTTTTGCTCTACAGTGTGAACTTTCTTTGATGGAAGGTTCCACTGGGTTCCCTTGAAACAATGCATGATCCCAGGTAAAGAGAGAAACTCATGAGGAGGAGCCATAAAACACATACAACAGGACATAATCTTTCTAGGGTCATTACCAACTTCTTCCAAGAGAGTTTTCACCAGGGCACACCACAGACTGTAATTCACACCTGACTTTTTAACATTTCACTTCCTACAAACAGAACTTACTCGCATAGTGCAGAACAGGCCTACAGGGCACCCACCAGACTGGTGCAGGCAAGGCATTTCTCTGCAGTTCCTCGATGGGGAATTGCACAGTTGGAAACCTAAAAAACACTCCACTGAGATGCGAGTAGAACAGGTTACTGCTTGGCAGGGATTAAATGACCATTCAGCACCTAACTAATTAGATGGGCTTCCACTGCTGTGACTTGCAGCAGCTACTGATGCAATCTACCACGTGCTGGAGTCCCTGAGGTGATGAGGCTCCACCTGGAGACTTACAGATACACATAACCATGTTTTTTATTCAGTCTTGCTACTTATTTTTAAGCATTAACTAGTAAGGACTATTTTTAGCTCTACGGTTCAGCAGAGTCAGTCTGCATTGTGTAATTAATGCCATCGTACCTCAAGAGGAGATGATGTTCAGGCCTTCACAGACTGGATTTAGGCACTGAATTTCCACTGAAATTCAGTGAGAGGTGGAAGAGCTTCATGGCTGTTTGCAACTTTGGAAAATCTCTCAAACAACACATTTTTCCTCTTTTCAAATACAGGTATGAGGCATGTCAACCCACAATAACACAGACCCCAAGGTACAGTCTCACAACTTCTGTTTGCTAAAAAAAGAAGGTGAAATATGTGCCTTACTGTGCACTTTACAAACATACCAACTTGAGGAGTAGTACTTCTCCTGCTGTACCTCTGAATATGTGCCTATACACGCTCAGTGTTATTGGCTCACTCCTATCACAAGTCTCCATCTCTGCACTTCTCACTGTAAGATTCAGCAAGCAAGTTCTGAAATGATAAGTAATTTTATTGTTTGGTTTTTAAATAACAAGTTTGATGTTTATTTAACATGTATCATCCAGCTGCCCATCTTGTGACAATATATGCTTAACTGGGCTGACACTGTGTTTTTCCTTCCAATTGTTATTGTTAGACTATAAGTAGACAACAATCTTGGGAAAACAGTATGAATTAATAACTCCTGTAAATAAATCAACAATATTCTTTAAAAAATGCAGTAATTCTCAATCTGAAAAGTACCACAGTTTATCCATGTTTTAAAATCTTCTCAAACTCCCAAATTCTCCCATTTTCATGAAAATATTCTTCTCATTCTTGACAGTTTGCAAGAAGACATTTGCTCCGCAGCTTTAACTAGCTCCTCCTTTAACTGCAGGCTGCTGTGTAAGCAAGTTGCTGAAAAGAACAGCTTTTACTGACAGGTATCTCCCCAGCTCTCCGCATCCCTGCATCCCTTCTTTTCAAGGATACAATGGCAAGGCTGGATGGGAAAGTGCTCCTCGGCTTTGTTTCAGGTCTGGACAGCATCTTGCTTTCCCACAACAGGTAGGCACAAGCACAGAGTGCTGCTGAATGCACGAGACCTTGCCAGAGGCTCCAACTACCAGCAACTGCTGCTGTCTCAGGCACAACACATTTTCTACTGCCCATGGCTCTTTGCCAAGCCTTAATTAAGACACTTCAGTGTGTCAGAGTGTTAACCCTCTAGTGCACCGACTTCCCTAGAAGAAACCAAGGCGTAAAAATCTTCCTGGAGACAGCTGAGGGGCTTTCACATTGTCAATACTGTGAGGGCTCCAAACTTCCACACTTCTACATCGACAATTCAGTAAGTGAAGAGGAATTAAGCAGATAGTTGGCGCTATTGTTTTTAACAGCATTACTAAAATTCAAAAAGTATTCCTCCTGCACAAGTTTGGTGTGCAGTGTTTATTCTCCTTCTAAGAGTATCAAAATTTCAAAGAATTGTAATTTCTTTAACGAAGTAAAGCAAGAACACCTTGCTGGAACTTTACCCCCACCTAGTAATTTGTTGCAGTTGCAAAGGCTGTACAGCAGCGATCTTTTCATTAGGGAATTGAGTTGTATTTCTGTATTACCAGAGTTGAAATGGAAAAACAGCACTTGCTGATCTATCAATACAATCTATTGGACTCATGCAAAGAACAACAACCTCCAAGCTGAATGGGGGGAAGCTGTGACAATAGTCAGAGGGGGTAAAAAGGAAGCTCATGTCAAGGCTGACTTATACCGATTGTAATCTATATTTTCATGTTCCAAAAGCCTGTTTAGCCACTGCATCCTGCCTATACACAGAAACCTTCCCTAATGAAAAGCAATGCAAGTCACAATATGACTGAGCAATGAAATAAGTTCATTCTAATCACTGGCAAAAAATAGCTTAACTTGAATGTGAGAAATGTCTGCATGCAGTAAAATCAATACTGACAAGCAAACTGTTTTAATGTTTTTAGAGTTATGAAAACATAGAAAAGTTAGTTAACTAGCCAACTACCCTCATTTTACAGAGTATCACAAGACATTTGTAGTGCTGGCTTTAATCACTTTGGATTTTACACAGTCTAAATGAGGTAATTTGTAATCCAACCCCACTTCTTTGCTCTTAACTATGCAACAGCTTCCAAGTTAGGGAAAAACAAATTGTACTCATCTGATAAAAGTTTCCCTTTTTTGAAGTAGAATTCTCTGCCTTAGACAGTATGTTAACAACAAAAATACCTGATCCTCCCTGTATCTGTGCTTCTGCTTTTCATTTCAACATATCCAGAAAAGGACACGTTACATCAATGTGCTCATAGCTTTTCTCATCATTATATTATATTGTTCATTTTATAAACTAAAATAAATAAGCTACCTAGTGGGTTCATCTGTACTACGAGTTCACAGAACCACAAATTGTTTTCTACAGGCCATACAAAGTCAACTCCTAGAAAGAGCACTGATGACAGACTGGCCTTAATCTATAGGCATTTTCCATTTTTCCGCTTCGCTATCGTACCTTTATCTCTGTAATCCACAGAAGCTATGTACTGGAAAAGGGCTGTCCCACACTGTACTACTCGAACACTATTTCCAGAACTCAAAAGGTATGCCCTCTAATATATTTTTAGAATGCTTATTTCAGTTTCCATAAAGTTATTTTGAACTCACAGGTGCAACGCGTGTGCCAAGTATACTGTTGTTTCTACACATAGGTTACAATATCCTGGGGCCCTTTGTGGAAACAAGCCAACTAATTTATGTTAGAACTGTATATTTTTTTTCCCTTTTTTCCTGCTTTGATTCATTCTTTATTTTCTTTCTAAGAAAGACATACAAATCATGCCCATTTAGATTCTGGCTACATACGCATCATCTGTAAATGGTGCATACAAATGCATCATATTTTGGGCTGACTTTACCAGAAAGTATACTAGTTTCAGAAAGAATATTATTATATATTTCACTTCCAGTGTACAAAGAGAGATACTGATAGATACTGCCATGTTGCATTATGATTGAAGTCTCACACAGGCAAACTCAAAGTAAAATTGGAAGAAGATATATTAAAACTTCATCATTATCTAATCCACTACACAAACAACTTAAAAAAATCAAGAAGAACTCTTTGTACAAGGTATATTAAATTATTATTGGCTTTTCATTTGACACATGCTACTACCATGAAATATAAAGGAAAAGCTGCCAAGTGGTGATTGGAGAAAGTTTGTTTCCCACTTAACAGTAAACATTTCAAGTATTTTCTCCAAGAAAAAAAAAATCATTACTCATTTCAACTGAAATTCTTTATGCCTATTTTTATGTTTTTAATTTTCTAAGCTAGCACTGCTCCAAGAAAATGAGTTAGACCAATGAAGTAGCTAAGGATTTTTCATTTGGGGAAAACCTAAGAGCCCATACTGAGGTTCTCTGAGAAAAGGGGACAGGAGGTTAAATTAGCGCATTGCATGTAATCAGAAAACCTGTTAGCTTCTGATTCTCAACCAAGCAATCAGTCTTCAGAGAACATGCAAAAAGTCTGCACTCTCTGCTCTCTGCCTAAAACTGTAACAAGTTTGTCTATCATGCCTTGTTTGCTGAAGCACGAAACCACACTACCGTGATTACTTTCATATTACTGCCTCAATGCTCCAAACCATTGAGCACAGTTATTTCGACATCCAGTTCTCAACCTTCCTTTCATTATATGGTCCCACCTTTCAAAGGTACAAGAATCCCACTGTGGTTAACATCTATTTTGGTGAGTCCAAGGATGCATCCGAAAACAAGAAATCATCTTCAGCTCTTTGAAAAATACAGTCTTGCAACTCCTTTTGAATTACCTGAAGAGTCAGAATTACATTTGAGATTTTGTAGGATGCACATGGCATCAAAATTTGAGTACCTAAATTAAAACTGCTCAAGTCTTAAGGCAAATAAGGGAAACAAGCAAACAAAAATTAACCACGAAGCTTTCATTCTTTGTTGGGAATTTTCAGGTTCTTCTTGGCATTTTATATTTAGAGTGAAACAGGGTTTGTTTTAGACATGAAGTATTGTAAAGAGTGGAAGACATTTAAAGACTTAGCACTAATCCTCAGTATCACACACATCCTCTACAGAGTTGAGGAGAACACTGTTTTAGACCATTACATAAATATTCTTTGGTCTTTCCTCACAGTAGAAAAAACAACAACAGTGGATGCTGAAAAAGAAATGCTCTATTTTGAATATTTTCTTTCTTTAAGTAAAGAAATGGGTGAGTGGTTTAGGAGACAGCTACACAGGTGGGGAACAACAACTTAGGGAGACTGTCCAGTATTTTTAAAACATTATAAACCTACAGAAGAACACACAAATAAAAATTTCAGCATATTTGGAAAAAAATTGTCTTGATGCACAAGAAAGAAAAGTCTATAGGGAAACTTATTCCTTTCTACAAGAATGAGTAATGAACAGCCACAGAGTAATATAATTTTGATGATTCAAGAATAAGTAATTTAACTATCTCTTGCTGGTAGATGGAGTTGCTCTTTCCTTGTTCTAAGATGCTAAGGCTAACCCATTTTGAATGCATTTTGGCTTTTTCTCCAGTGCTTCTTCCCTGTGAATGAAGAGCCAGTCTGCTACTCAGGACCAGCAAACTCACCTTTGCAGGTACAAGTTTCACACTTTTGAGTGATTACAGTCCTCCTACAGTGATGAAGGACTTTTGCCATAATGCTGTCTTGAAGTATCTGCCCTCCCTGTTGCATTACATTCCATGTTGCAACAGCTCTTCCAAATAATCAGCTGCTAAGGACCACCACTAGGACACAAATGCAAACAGAAGCAAACCACAGATTCCTGCAAGAGATGGCTGTAAATGGGGGCTTATCGACTGCCCTGCAGCTCACAGCTCTGACGTGCCATGGAGGCACCTATATGGGGAGCATTTCCCTCTCCCATAATTTCCATAGTGCTTGTTGTTCATCCCACCACTGAAAGTTGCATGGTGTTTTAATAATTATGTATGTTGTGTTGTGCTGGGAGCTTTTCCTTCCCTCTCAGCAGAAGAGGACAGGGGGAGGAGAGCATGTGTCAGACCAATTTACATGCAAATCCTACGCCTCTGCTCCAAAGCATATTAAAAGAACAGTTGTCCAAAAAAAATATACAGTCAGCAATGTTTTATTACCCTTGCACACCTTTGAAATGTTGGCTAGTGATGAAAAAAGGCTTGTTAACTGCAAATTCTGGCAATCTGGCCTCTAAGGACCATAGCTATTGTGAGCACCTTGGTAAAAATAAATCAGTTAGTTACTATGGGTGATGTTTGCAGAGCTGTACCACACAGTCACTGTGGGAGACTACAGAAGCATTCTGCACTCTTCTGATGTGAAACAGCTTGATAATAGCTGCACATAGAGCCCAGCCATGCTACGTGGACAACCTGAGGTGGAAGGGGGCAGAAACACTGCAGCAGAAAAACTGCGACTGGCCTTCTGTCAGCCTACATGAGTAAAGATCCACCTTGCTGCTCTGCCAGTCTTGTTAATCCACCCTGTTTGCAGGTAATACCAAAGCTCAGCACTGGGAAGCACAGAGCATGCTTCTCCAAGGCAGCACTGATGCCAGCAGCCGCAGCTGTGACTGGGGAACCACCTGACCCAACAACAGGGCGGCCCAATGGGGCGGGAGGTGCAAGCTGCTGGGCACAGCTCCCTCGGCACCACGGCTGTATGGCACCATGGTGAGGCCTCCCACCGCCCAGCTGCACTTCTGTCTCCTTGAGAAACAGAAACACAACACTGTTTTCATATATGCAACTCTGTATTAACTATCTACTAGCAGAGAAAAAATAACTTCATGTATGTTATTGCTGTTCTTCACATAATTAATCTGTCAGCTTCCATCTTATGACAACAGCATCTCTACAATTTATAACACTATCCTTACAAGCATATTTAAGATAAGCCCTCTGGCACAAAGTCTTAGAACCACAGAATAGCTTGGGTTGGAAGGGACATTAAAGCCCATCCAGTTGCAACCAAGTGCTGTGGGCAGGGCTACCACCCAACAGATCAGGTTGCTGAGGGCCCCATCCAGCCTGCCCTTGAATGCCCCTGAGCTGAATGTAGCACTTCAGGTGAAGCTGTTACCTTTATGGGCTTCATATACTCATGTATAAAACCAAATATGCATGGCTTATTCTATGTGAAGTTGTTGCTTGTTGTTTTAGAATGATTAGCAACATGCTTCAGATAAAAGGGAATGAACAAAGGCTCTCTAAGTTGTGCAGGCCAAACTACAGATAAAGTCATACATACATGCTACAGTCAGAGTGGAAGAACCGCTCCACATGTTTTAAGACTGCAAATTGTTTTGTTTTTTTTTAAAGTATTTTAAATTAAATGAATCCTTGAACTTCCATGAATGGAACACCAAGAACTTTGCTCATTTTAGCATTAACAGCCAAGAAGTCAGTGCAAGTATTCTTTCCACTGTTCTTTCAACCTTATTTTTTAAGCTTATAATACTGTAATCTTGTTAGTACCCAATAAGAAAAAAATAAACAGTTACAGAAGGAAGCCCCAAAATATTAAAAATATGACATCTATAATGCCGGAAAAAAATTAAATCACACAAGTTTAAAGCTTCATTACGTATGAGCTAGTCATAAAGATTTTTTGGAGTCTGAAGCCATGATTTTCACTCTCGGCAAATGAGTTTGAGTGAGTAACCTGAAAGATATGTGAAGATAATAATCATATTTTAAAGTACTCTATTTTTAAAAAGCACAAGAACTTATACATTTTATATTTACGTGTGGCTTTATTTAAATAAAGCAGACATGACTGCTTTGAACGCTAGCTGTGAGACATATGGCTGCACTTGAGTACAGTGGCACTGCGTATGTGAAGTAGGCAAATGTTTGTACAAGTGTCAAAGGACGCCGTGATCCTACCAAGAACCTGACTGATCACAATCCTGAATGGTTCATTTTTAGTTCATTTCAGAGGAGAATCCTCACCTTTCAACTACTATCAGGGTTACTGCATGCCCCAGCACAGAAGAACTCATAGATCTAAAGGCTGATAAACAAACAGGAATATTTAACACCATTTTTGTAATGAACTCAAAACTCTCAGCAAAACAAGACCTTCACAGCCAAGATTATCCTATGGTGAGAGAAGAAAAAAATGGAGAATAATCTGCTGCCTTGATTCTTTTAAAAGAGTGATTCTAAATTGCTACAAAATGTTTTTGCTCTTTAGCTTAAGTGACAGCAGAGCCTGTTAGACACAGACTAACCTACTCCAGCCATACATTAGTCCTTCCCACTGGTTTACCGTAACCCACAGGTTTAGCTAAATGCACCACTGATAACTGACATGTGCATCAGACCAAAGCTTAGCATACTCTTAATACATCTTGCAGAAGCAAAGGAATATTTCAAGAACCTTCTCCTTAAAGCAATGTGTAATTCAAGCAATGGAAAGACCCAAAAGGGGATATTGTGTGTTCTGCCATGCACCACTGCTGCTTTGTGTCCCCCATAGCACTGGCAGCCGTGGGCAGGCGATGCACTGCCAAGCAGAGGCTCACCACTTGTTTACAGAGCTCTGTCTGGAGGAAGCAGGGAGCATTTCATTCCTATCTCCAGCAGATCTTTCAAGGCAGCTGCCAAGAACAGTCTCAAAAGGCTTCAGAGAGAGAGCAAGCTCCAGTATTTATTCACTAAAGAGATTGGTCTGGTGCTGGGCACTCTGAAGAGGAGTGAGAGGGAGTAAGCACTACCCTATTCAAAAGGTTAAAATGTTTTCATGGAATCTCAAATGTACAAAGTCATAGGAAAAAGGCCATGAATTCTAGGTGGAGGGCAGATTAGCCATCAACATATAATTACCCTTCAGACTGTGATCTCTACATGAACATTTGAAACTAATGAGTACAAATTACAAATAAATTGAACTTGTATGCTACATATACTTCCTCATGATGTACGGAAAAATCCTAAATGCTTGGTTGGGATTTCATGCTGTATAGGGCTACAGTTTCAATATTTTAATTTTTAAAACGAATACTTCATTCGTTCCAGAAGGTTTCAGACGTGTTAAGCAAGCACATCGTGCATTTTGATAAAGACATGCTCTATATAGATTTATACCAACTGTGAAACTGGTTCATGAGATCCCATTATCTTTGGAAAAGCCCATGAGCTACTATGAAAATAAAGACTAAAACAAGAGGTTTCAGAGAAAACAAACAAGCAATCCTTGCTTCCTTCTTATAAAATCACTAATAGAAGTGAAATTGCTTACGCTCTTTTCCACTTAAACTACCAGTGTGAAGTCACCAACACTGACAAGCGAGATACAAGCTTCACTGTATCCAGTGATTATTTCCCTACCTTTACAGTCCTATTTCAATTTCTCAGTCCAGTGGGTATGTGCTCATGCACTGTGACCAAATTATGAGCACCTCCCTGTGTCATCAGAGGATGCCAAGTCTCAAAGCAGTTCAGTAAAAAAAAACACATCTCCGCTATTTTTCAGAACAATTCTTTCAGGATTTGGAGGACTTGGGGGGTGGGGCATTAATTCTCACCCATGCTGGGGCGCTGGATATTCAGTTCTTAAGATAAAAAATAAGAAATTTTTGTGAAATGCTAAAAAAGTAAAACACAAAAATTGCCTCTTGACAATTAGCACAAAAGCAAAAATGAAGAGCTTTATTTTGCTCGAAAAAATATTCCACAGTTAACTATCACCATACTTGATATGTCAGTGTCCACAAATCACAGACATGTTCAGCGAGTCCTCAAAGCACAGAAACTTGCACCGCTGCTTGGCTGCTGCCATTCCCAAACTGCTGACAGAGCCACAGCAGCAGTGACCACACAGCATCCAAGATTTATTAGGGCAACTTATGACAGCTACTGACCACTCTCAGAATAGCAGTACTCTTTTCTTTATAATAAATGGACCTTCATGTTTTCCACATTTCCTCCAGCACAGCAGCAATACCTGCCTAAGATTTTTAATTTAATTTTGACTATTTAGGAAACTCGGGCAAGGAAAAACAACAGCAGGGGCTGTGCTGTCAGCAGCACTTTACACAGTATGGGTAATTGCTTACAACCTAGGTGTTGCTGCAGTACTTGTATTATCTCTGCTTCTTCCACCAGAACATTTGATACAAAAATTATATTCTATTTCTATTCCCGTTCTAGTCCCACACAAATGCATGTGAAAATACAGGCAGCAACAACTGCGTTACTTTGTTAGCATATTAGTGAACAGAAAAGGAAAGAAAATTACTCTTAAATAACATGCAAGTAATAGAATGTTATTTTTTACCTATAAGTAACATTTTTTTTCTTTTTATTCAGAACTGCAGAACTGCGTAATATTAGCAAAGAAGCCGAATCTCCTATGCAGCTTGGAAACACAGCCTTACAACAGTTACACCTCCTACTGGAATTTACCTGCCTTTGTGCCCACACTGGATAACAGCACGTGAATAGGCTTACAAGGAGATACAGAAAGTGACAGTGGAAGAAAAGTACCTTTCAGGGATTCTGTGTGTAGGAGTAACTGACAGAGTTAATTTTGTCAGTCTTTATGGCTTACTCCAAGTGGCAGTCAACACCCACAACTCCCGCTGATGAAACAGCCCCCTCAGTACAGCTGACTGCTAATACAAATGCACGACTGAAGCATCAGTGGCATGCCTGCTCACAGTCAGACAGGCAGATTTCTATCAAGCTGTTATCTTAGAACTTCAGAACAGCTCATGTTGGAAGACATCTCTGAAAACAGTCTGGTCCAAACCCTGTTCACTTAGACCATGCTGCCCAGAATCACAGAATGGCCTGGGTTGAAAAGGACCTCAAAGATAATCGAGTTTCAACCCCTCTGCTGAGTGCAGGGTCGCCAACCACCTGACCAGGCTGCCCAGAGCCACATCCAGCCTGGCCTTGAATGCCTCCACAGATGGGGCATCCACAACCTCTCTCTGGGCAACCTGTTCCAGTGCGTCACCACCCTCTGAGTGAAAAACTTCCTCCTAATATCTAACCTAAATCTCCCCTGTCTCAGTTTAAAACCATTCCCCCTTGTCCTATCACTATCCACCCTCGTGAACAATCATTCCCCCTCCTGTTTATACGCTCCCTTCAAGTACTGGAAGGCCACAATAAGTTCTCCCCAGAGCCTTCTCTTCTCCAAGCTAAACAAGCCCAGTTCACTCAACCGTTCTTCACGAAGACCATGCCCATGCCCAGGGCCATGTCCAGGTGTTTTCTGGAGATCTCCAAGGAGGAGACTCCTAAACCTCTCTGGGCAACCCATGCCAGTGCTCTAGCTGCCACACAGCACAGAATTGCTTCCTGGTGTTCAGGGTGAGCCTTTTGTGTGCCAGTCTGTACCCACTGTCTGTGCTTCTTGACCTGGCACTGGGCACCACTGAACAGAGCCTGGCCCCATCCTCTCTGCACCCTGCTTTCCGATATTTATGGATATGGATGAGACCACCAACCTCCTCTTCTCCAGGCTGAGCAGTGCCAGCTCACTCAGCCTTACCTTGCATTAGAGATGCTCCAGGCCCTTTATCATTTTCATGGCCTTTCTCTGGACTCTCTTCCTCCAGTAGCTCCACACTTCTCTTGAAAAACACAGTATGAACCCAAAAAACTACAGAACCCAGAAAGAAACTGGAAAAAAACTACAAGCAAAGCAACAAAAAAGCCCAACTTTACTATTATGATTTGTGGGAGGCTTGACTCATGCTTTCTGAACAACACAAGGTTGATCTATCACCTGCAGAACGCTCCTGTGGCTGTGTTAATCCCCTTCTCAGACTCTCTGACTGTATCTGCTCTGGAGGGATGAATAATAACCACTCCTTGGCTTAGTGTTATATGATAGCATTAATTTCCCTGCGTAGGATTTATGTTATATGAAGACTTATAATTCGCATTTGGTCCTAGCAGTAATTAATTCAGTTTCTCAACCTATAAACTAAATAGCTTGTGTCTCGGGGCAAGCCTACACCTCTCCATGGGTTGCAATGCAGAGATCATGAGCTAGTTCAGGTGAAGCTGGCTGCCACAGCGCAAGGAAAGGCCACAGCAGCGCAGCAATGCAGCTGAGTTTGCTGTGCTAATGGAGAGGGCGGAGAGCACAGGTACACACAGCCTAATACAAGCAGGCAGGCTGCTTCTGTAAGCTGGGCTGTTTTTCCTTCTCTCCTTCACCTGCGCTACAGGAATGGAAGACACTGACCAGGATTTAAGCCAGGAACATCTGGACACCGATCTGCTGTGTGCTGAGTAAAGCACAGCTCTCTGTGCCCCAGGAGTACCCAGCACCTACCAGCACCGCCAGAGTTCCTCATGCTGGGGAGGATGAGGCTTTCAACAGGAACCACAACCTTCTGCACCTGGAGCAGCTGAGATTCCAACAGCCTTACCAGGCTATTGAGGCAATTAATTGTACTTTACTTGAAGTATTTCAGGAAGAGAATCACTACCCAAATGCAAGGCTTTCTCATAGCACTGAAAGACATTAATTTCCAAATAGGTTGCACATAGAGGATTTAAGTCACTTAAACTCATAGATTTCAGAACAAAATACTAGAAACAATTTTAATTCTTCTACCAAATGATGAGTTTATAATTCTAGTTTCTATAGTTTCTGACTTCCAATACCTGGATTAGGGCAGAAGAGAGAGTTAACCTACCTCAACTTCTACAGACAACACTCAGGCGTTCCAATGCAGCAGTCCATTTCCCAAGCTCTATTTTCTACCATGTTTGTGTGTGCACGTCCACATATGAGAAACTGTGTGGCTTAATGAGTATTTACAGCTCTGACACAGCCAGAAAAGCCCCAAGCCTCCTATGAACTGCTTTGTTCTCCCAAGACATTTTATACAGCATATTCCATCTCCCATTTATCACGGTGCCCTGGGAAGACAGAGCTGGCACAACTTTTTCACCAGTGAATGAGTTTTTTGGGTTTGGGTTTTGGGGCTTTTTGTTTGCCTGTTGGCTTGCTTTGTTTTCAGTTTGTTCTTCCAGAGACCATCAAATCTCATAACTCCCTGCTACTTTAAACTAATGTAAGAATTATTGTCAGAAAACAAAGACAAAAAGTGATTTGCAAGCTAGCATGCACTGCTGTGGAAGTAATCCTGGGTCCATGATGAACTGTTCTTTTCATAACCAACACCTGTCCCATGCTATTATTACATTAACCAAAGCCAAAAGTATCTATCTGTGATGAAAAATTTGCAGTCCGAAAAGAAGTTTGCAGACAGTGGGCTCCAGGAACTCTGGCAGCAGAGTCTTGTGTATTACAGAACCACACAAAGCCAACACCTCAATTTGTGGTCGAGTATAACCACCAAAGAAGGATCTGCAGTGGGTGGCAAAAACAGTCTCAATTGTAAAGTAACCAAGCAAATAATAAGCTGTGTCCATAGGGGATAGAAATGCCGTAATTTCAGAATTGCACGCTGCTATAAATAAGCGAGAGGTTATTTACTGAAGTACACAGACTAGGTTTGCAATCACATGGCTATTCTGTGAGCATGCTTTTGAAAAGAAAGCTGAAATTGTTCGACAGCAGACACAGTGGCACCGCACGCATTGTTTGGGCTAGCAGCAATGGCGCATTGCTATATGGTAGCTTTGTAGCAAAGGGAGTTCGTGCCACCTCCTTGAGTTTAGCTGTCTTAAATATAAACAATAAGGCTTCCTTTTCAAGTTGCAGTATTGGTATGTGGGAACAGGACAACAAGATCAGTCCTGCTTACCATTTCTCCCTGGAATTTGGGCAGAGTTTGTGACCGAGGGCTGGCGAGAGTGCCAAAAGCTAAGTTTGCTGATGAGTAGTGCCAACCACCTGGGTCCTCAGAGGATTTCAACGTGGCATTCTGGTACTTTTAATCACAGCAAGAGACTGGTTTTCACAGAGTGGAGACTGGCTGTCTGATGATGTTTTCTGTAAAATATACAACTTGGAAAAGTTTCAGGAAAGCATGTGTGAACTTCATTTTCTACTTTAGCAAGTTTGACCGGGTCATGATTATTCAACAAGTCAAGAATAAGCTGGTCTACGTTCATCCCTCAAAATGCAGAGGAATTTGGCTCTCCAATAAGTAAGTGCTTATTTTGATGGGTAGGACAACTTTGAAGCTGAAGAGGCTGAGGGGCGAGCAGGCAAGTCTGAAGATTGCTCTAATTACAGGGAGTTATTTGGTACTGCAAATTTATTAGCGACACGGCACTGATGGACTGATGAACTTAAACCACCGAAAGTTATATAGGCACAGTTATACAGGCGTGGTTATATAGATCACTGTTATACAAGATTACCAAATTGCCCCACGCTGTTTACTTATGTCACAAAAAGTGTTTGTTGTTTTGGTTTGGGTTGTTTTGTTTTTGTTTTTTTTTCTTTTTAAATAGGCAAGAAATACTTAAAAAAAAGAAAAGAAAAACACGCAGATTTTATGATAAAAGCATAGAGAAAACTCTAACTCTGGCAGTTTGTGCTGATTACATAAGATGATGTTAGCACGTACTTCAGTAAATTACACAATTTCTGCTTCAATTATTTATTAAGGGGTAAAAAAGGATTTCTCGCATTTCCCTAAAGCATTATTGGTACATACTCCTACAATACAGCCACCTTGAAGACATGCTAACTGCTTAAAATCACACAATAAAACTGCAAACTCTACCAGTTCACTTGGAACACTCACTGGTGAAGAGGTGAGCAGTGATAATGTAAACTAAAAAAGTTTACTAACTTCTATAATACTGAATAGATTTCATAATATTAAAATCATTATAAATGTAGTTGCACTGTATATTTGTAATATATATTAGAAATCATTGAAAAGAATATAGAAAACAAGACTAGGAGGGGTTCAGGTTCATGTATCAGCACAAATAGAAGCAAGATCACGTGAGCATGACGGTGGGAAGGTTCAACCTCTGCTGCCATCCCACCAGCATCCACCTCTGACGTTGAGGGCCAACAGAATAAAACAGGAGGCATTACTTTTGGAGCAGCCCTTTTAGAATGAGAAAATACTGCTAGTACAGTTATTGTTGCCATTATCCTCACTTTTCAGAAGTGGGAATTAAAAATTTTCCTCAGCAGTCCTTGAGCCTTTTCTACGCAAGAACCACACCATGTAAATAAAAAGGATTTCTGCGCAGTGACTCAGTAAGGAGTGCATTTTTTCAGTACCTTCAAATAATATTAATAATGAAAAAATATCCCAACACTACATTTCTATGGGTTTTCAGCCTCTGTTTTCTCAGCATCTGCAGGAATTCAATAACGGTACTTGCAAATCCATCACTCTTATTGTAACTCTCATACAGCTTGTTAGTAATTTCCTTCTTTCCCCTCGAGAATTACACACTATGCATAGATGTTATTTTGCTGGCAACAGATAGTAAAAAGGAAATAGACTCCTGTAAAAACAAACATGTAAAGCTAAAATCAGCATTGTCGCAGCAAGAAATGTTTCCTTTATACATCACATTATTACTTTTTTTTTAAAAAGCAGTAACAGCTCCATCAACATTAGAAGTTTGATATGAAAGCTGTAGGATGTTCTAGGCTACCAGAGCATCACGACTTCCCTGGGTTTCCTTCACTGATTCCAACCAGACTCTCTGCCTTCTTTTTCCTTCAGAGCACACCTCTGTGCATCACCTTCATAGCTATCTAAGCAAGGGTTTCACTGGAGACCTCCCAACTCTTACTTTTCTTTTTGTTTCCCATTTCTTTTTCCCAATGGCCAGGGCATTTTTAGCTTCTCTGCCTGATCCACCAAGCACCTTTATGACTATGAACTTACGATTCCCATCAAGTTTACCCCTTCTCTCATGTTGAAGGCTACCTCGTCTTCTCTCTTCCCCCACTGCAAAGGTCTGAAGTACAACCCTTCCCTTAGGATTTGTGCCTCTGAGATAGAAAACAGGGAAGTCTAACAGCACTGTTTTAAAGTAGAAGAGGATTCATCATCATGCATGTACTAAGGTGGGAACTTTGTGACAAGGGGCATGGAAAAGGCTCAGGCATTCAACGCTTTATTTTGTCAGGGTTTTCATGCAAAGGTCTGCTCTCAAGTCTCTTGGCCCATGTGCAGAGCATGAAAGAGCGAAATATTATTTGCAAGAGAAGGATATAGTTGGAGATCATTAAAACCAACTAAATTCAGACAAGTCTATGGGACTAGCAGAAACGCATCCAAGGGAGCTGATTAATATCACTGCAAAGCCTTCTATCCAAATGACCATGAGCAAAAGGCTTCTCATCACTGGAAAAAGGCAAGTGATCCTTCTACTGCTGTTACCCATGATAGGTTTCCAAAGGATGCTTCAAGATACGCCCTGCTGGAGAACAGTTTTTCAGTGGCAGATGTTGCTTAGCTTGCAGGCATTAGGAACAGTGTGACAAAGAGCTAACCAACGAACTTCAACAACCTCTGTCCTTGTATATGGGACACAGGGACAGCACTAAGAGTATTTCCTAGCCTGCTACACTCTGCAGGAGGATCCTGCCACCTCCCCCTGTGCTCCTCCTGCCAGATTGGCCCAAAGGACAAAATCTACTTGATAGTATCAGCTAGTATAAAAACTGTAAAGCATTCTATATCGTAGCACTTTAAGAATTAAAATGAACACTTAGAGTAAAAGACCGTGGCACTTTAAAAGGGACAGACATAATCAAAACGCTTCATTTGATGTTTAACACAGTAATCTAGACAACTGAAACAAACCTTTATTTTCCTAAAAATCTCTTTGTTTCTCAGCCTAAATACATGCTGGCTTATTTTCTTAAGTAAACCAATGAATCAAGCAGCTAGCACTGATCAAAAAGCCACCATAAAAAGAAAAACCACAAAGCATCACATGGATTACTGAAGTATGTCCACAGGAGTATCTATGGAAGAGCCACTGATGTCACCTATCAGTAAGGCCTTTGACATTGTAACTCACAACATTCTTCTCTCCAAATTGGAAAGATATGGTTTTCATGGCTGGACTGTCCAATGCACAAAGAACTGGCTGCAAGATCAAGTCCAGAGAGTGGTGGTCAGTGGCTCAATGTCTGGATGGAGATCAGTCACGAGTGTTGTCCCCCAGAGGTCAGTGCAGGGAACAATATTCTTTTAATATCTTCATCAGTGACATTCACAGTGGGGTCAAGCGCACCCTCAGCAAGTTTGCTGATGACACCAAGCTATGGGGTGCAGCCAACACACCACAGGGACTGGATGCCATCCAGAGGGACCTAGACAGGCTTAAGCAGTGGGCCCAGCTGAACCTCATGAGGTTCAATAAATCCAAATCCAAGATCTTGCACCTGGGTTGTGACAACCCTCACTTCCAATACAAGCTAGGGGATAAAAGGATTGAGCACAGCCCTGCCGAAAAAGACCTGGGGGTACTGGTGGACGGCAAGCTGGAAATGAGCCAGCAATGTGCCCCTGCAGCCCAGAAAACCAATCATATCCAGGGCTGCATCAAAAGAAGTATGGCCAGCAGGTCGAGGGAGGTGATCCTGCCCATCCACTCTGCACTGGTGAGGCCTCACCTGGAGAACTGTGTCCAGATGTGGAGTCCTCAGTACAGGAGAGACATGGACCTGTTGGACTGCGCCCAGAGAAGGGCCACAAAAATGATCCAAGGGAAGGACAGGCTGAGAAAGCTGGGGCTCTTCAGCCTGGAGAAGAGAAGACTGCAAGGTAACCTGATAGCATCCTTCCAATATCTAAAGGGGAGCTACAGTAAAGAAGGCGACAGACCCTTTAGCGGGTCTGTGGTGACAGAACAAGGGGAAATGGCTTCAAGCTTAAAGAGGGGAGATTTAGGTTGGACGTAAGGAAAAAGTCTTTTACAGTGAGGGTGGTGAGGCACTGGAACAGGTTGCCTAGAAATGTGGTTGATGTCCTCTCCCTGGAGACTTTCAAGGCAAGACTGGATCAAGCCCTGTGCAACCTGTGTTAGCTGTTAGTTGCATGTCCCTGTTCATTTCAGGGGGAGCTGGACTAGACAACCTTTAAAGGTCCCTTCCATGCCTTCCATCCCTTCTATGATTCTATGATCTATTAGAACTCTATTAGCTATTGAAAGGGCTTAGTCCTGCAAGTGGTCTGGTCTTTTTGAATTTTAAATAAAAGAGCTGGAGAGGTTATGCCTTCACCACTGTCTCTCTAGCCCTTGCCAGAAACATCCTGGACCACTATACACACAACACGAATGGAAGTGAGGGTTCAGCAAGCAAAGGGTGAAATCTGCAGCTCAGCAGCACCTCTCCTTGTGCAGTTAGCTGTCACAGGATGACTGGGAGGCAGATTCCTTTGTGCTCTGTTGTAAGAGAGGTTGCTGGTTCTGGCTGAAAGAAGCGCTAATTGCTCAAGAAGCACATTGTCATGGAATGGTTTTGGAGTAGTTGATTCCAAACTCACCCCTAGCTCAGCACAGAGCAACTGCTAAATACACCATCTCAAACTGGAAGTAAATCAAATGCTGTCTTACTGAATTCCTTCCATCTTTCTCACGGACTTTTTTTCGTACATTGATTTTTTTTTTTCATTTTATGAGATTCTTTAAAGCTTCACCTATCACAAGTAACCTCAGCTTAACACAGCGTTAATAAATGAATTTGCTAGAAGACAGTCAGCATCATTCACACCACCCAGCACAAAAAGATATGCTATTTTTAACTGGATTTCACTCCATCCTCATCTATAAAATATTTTAAAAATAGAACAGGAAGAGAAGAATATGAAATGTTTCCCAAATAAAATTCACCCTGGCAACCATTCAAACAGCATAAACATTTTGATACAACTTACAGAAACAACGTTAGGTAATGTTTTATGATGCTCATTAAGCTGTCATGTTCTAAATCACAGCCAGCATCGATGATTTCTTCCACTCCTGTACTATTTAAGTCTGGCAAATATGCACTGTATATAAAAGGTGTCAAGTAAAATTGCCACAGGATATACTGGAAATCCCTGCACCAGCTGCATACTCCAACAGAAAGGAAGTGTCTTTCTGATTCTATAGCTTGATAATTCTGGAGTTGCTCGAGGGCTACAGCAATCTTTGAAAATAAAGCCTCACTACACCTGCATGGAAAAGCACATTTAATCCTCTTTGGAAGCTGATCCTACAATCCTACATTTCAGAAAATTGCTGAAAGCCACTGTGCTTTCAATGGGAACTGGTCATTAACAGTACAGGTGCAGACCATGCAACAGGCAGTGTCAGCACAACACCAACCCACATTTTCTGGTTCTTAAGAATTCCATCTGATAATGGCAGAAGCAGGTTGTAACAGCAACTTTTTTGCCACGGATTAAAGTGTTGCTCATTTGGAGATCTAATAGAGACACGTTCCTCTTTAGGACTTCATTTCCTCTGCGTGTTAAAAGAAAGGAGCAAAAAAAATCAAGTTCTCCCTACAGCTGAAAAGTTATTTTACCCTGGCTTTCCTACAGACCCTTTCTGCCATTTTTAAGTCTGTGAATTCTTTACAGAATTCCTATACTGTTGGCATAAAAGTTTAATACAGCATTTAAATCAATGTGTACCAGGAAAATATATATTTATTAATTACAATATGTATTAAATAAGTAAAGTGCATATTAAATAAGACCCTGTAATTGAAACAGTAATAAATACTCCTGTCACATGAATTAAATCCTACACAGCAACCCACTGTTGGTATTTATAACCAAACGCATCCTTGCCTGACCCTAGTGACATTTCACCAACAATACCTTTGGTCTCCAAGCTGATTTATGCTTCCAATCTCAAAACAATCAATACTGATAAAATACGCTTTTTCAAACCTAAGGAACTATTTTTCCAAAGAAGATAGGAAGAAGAAGAACAGTCAGTGAAAAAGAAAATTCAAACAGGCTCAATTCAATTTAGATTTTGTACTACTACTCTTTCAAGATTTATTTTACTTAATAGTTTATTATGGGATGGAGTGTTTTGTTGTTGGTTTTGTTTCTTTTTGTTTTGCTTTGTGTGGGGGGGTGGTTTTTTGTTGTTTTTTCTTTAAGGTTGAAAAATTACACTAGAAGAACTGACAGAAAAATATATTCAGGTAGCTACTTCAAATTTGCCAAGCTAAGGACATCATTTTTTCCCTTCACTCAAGACAGTCTTGAGGATGAAACCCTGTCAGATTGCCATGTGGCAGCAGAACTGCAGTCTTTCACTTGCACATCCCAAGAAATTCTAACTGTAAGGATCAAGACTGAGCAGGTTAAGAGCGCTAGTTTTTTCAGAGAATCAGAGAATCACTAAGGTAGGAAAGGCCCACTAAGATCGTTAACCACAATGAGGAGAATCTCAGGTGGAATTTTTGTTTTTCAGTAACTTCTAGCACTTTCAAAAATGAAAGGACATTATGTAAGGAAACACACAGTGTCAAAGAAAACAGTTGATTTCTCAAAAAGAATGAAACGACCAAGGATGTACCAAAAGCACGTGACCTCACTGAGATGCCTCCTTACATAAATGGCAAGAGGAAGGGGCTCCCCCACGAAGATTCTAAAGTAACATTTTGGAGGAGCTGCTAAATACTGAAAAGTCAATACAGTAATATCAAAGAACAGAGGTACTAGAAGAGCCATGTTCACAAGATAATAATCATAAAACCAGTATTAGGAAATTCCACATTTGAAGACTAAGTTTGATTCTCCTGTGTTAAATAGCTGGCCTTCAAGAAATCACTTATCTGCAGATTAATATGTACTTCTTTCTCTTTGGCACAAACAAAAAACATTTTGGTAACAAACCAGTAAATAGTCTTATTGATAACATGCCAGTAAGATACTGAGACAAATTCATTTTTGTCAGCAAAGGAATCAACAGAAATAACAGCTACAAAGTCTTAAGGCAGCCACCAAGGTAAATAAGTACAGCACTAAGTATACATTTCAAATTCTACTGAGTTCCTTTCAACTTTTGGAAGAAGGTACTGTAGCACTGTTTAGACCCTTTTCTGGTGATCAATAACAGCTATTCTCTTCCAAAGGGAACAGCTTCTTATTTTAAGGCACGTAAGCAGCAAAAGACATTAAGCATTTACACTTACTAAGAGGCCAGTATATGAAAAGACTGTATTTGTTTTGTTAAGGTAAACTTTACACAGTAAATCAATGAGCTGCTGTCTTTACTAAGTACACAGATGAAAGCAATAGTACAAGTAAAGATATTTGTTTGCATATTCTTTCTGCTACATTTTAATAAGTGGTAAGATCCAAACTCAGCAGCATCTGAACTGACAAGAAAAGGGATCTGAACAGGCCTCCTACAACTCAAACGAAAGCTGGGGGTGTATGGGTGTATTAGGATCAACACTGCTACCCCACTGAGACTACATTTTTGGCGTTGTGGATGCTGCCTGTATCACTAGGTGAATTATTGCCTTTGGTTCCAAAACATGCAGATTCCACTGCCACTACAAGGCAAGTTTCCTCAGGCCTCCTCCCACCGTAACACCAGCATGCACCCACACAAAAGAAACCCAACATCAGGAGCAAGACGAGAGGAGTCAGAAGACTAGCACCAGACCAAACACTTGCCCACCTGTGAGATTTTTTTAGGAAGATGTAACTCACTGAAATACATTTCTTATCCACAAACTTCCACAAACTTTTCTCACAACATGTAAGAATGTAATTGAGAAAGATAAAGCTGGACTGAAAATATGAGATGTAAAGAGCAATGAGGGCTTTATACCAGTACACAGCAGCAAGAACAGGACTAAGAAAACATTTGCCAAACGTGATAAGCACAAAAGGCTCAGGATAAACCAAGCCATCAATTATACTTGCTTCTGAAGTCATAGATCTGTCAGAAAAAGAAAGTTGAGTATATAAATGCTCTGATAAAGTACTATCACAAACTCGTGCACAAAGATGTCATTACTTCTAATAAGTTTTTCTAAAAGAAAAAATCATTTTAGAGCTTTTGTCACAGGAAACGTATGTAATGTCTCGGACACTGATCTTGCAGATTAGTAGAGATGCTTCTTCTCAAGGAAAAAAATGAAGAAAAGAGATGGACCTAAATATTTTAATGTTATAAATCTTAAAAAATGGTATTTTGCCTCCATACTAAAATTGAAGTGATAAAGCAACCTGGAAACAAATTAAACAGACAAGATATCTTTAAATAATACAAAACCATAAGGTGTTAAAAATGTTAAGAAAGCTTCTAAATGCGACTTCCACCAGAATCTGTTGCTCACCTACCTTTCCTCTCTTTAACTACTGCATTCCCCAGCATACTTGTTATAGTTCAGACAGCACATTAACTCTGATTATCTATTAAGAACTATAATATCACAAGTAAATAACGTACAAACGTTCCAGTATATCAACTCATGCACATGTATGTAGAAAAGATCCTGCCCAAGGTGGCTTACATTTCATACAGGATTAAAATTTCATATTCACAAAACTGTGAACTATTTCAATAAATAATGCTTATTTTAAGAAATTAGACAGTAATGATTTCCGTGTTTCTCAATGACTAAAGCCCCACCAGCCAGAAGGTGAAACCAACTGCATGACTGGAAATGAGACGAGATGAGGAGTCTCTCTTTAGGGAGATTTGAAATGAAAAAGGAAATTCTCAACTGCAGCTGCTACAGAGCAACACAGAACTGAGGAAAACAAGACTCAATCGGTCTGCCTTCTGTTCACACGTGCTACGCTTTCTCCTTGAAAATCACAGAAAGCAGAGGTTTCTCATACACACACAGATACACTAACTTCATTTTACAGAAGTAGATGGATTAGGCTTAAGATCTTCACGATGAAAAGCTGATGCTTCTTTCTACAGTACCACCTTCTTAAACTGAAAAGATTTCCTTATCTGTAATTGAAGCAGCATTGTAACTAAGTTTTTTTCAGGCTTGACCTGAAATTGCAAGGATCTAGATATTTTCAAGGAACAAACTGAACAACACATTAGCTGTGTTGAATCAAGCAGGAATGAAAGCAAAATCATACACAATGTCATTTTATCAAAAAACTCATCAGCATTATCAATTTTCTGCCAACATGCATTTCAGTTGAAGAAAAATTCTGTTAACTTGTATATTCAAGTTATCGCAAAATAGAAAATGCAAACAAATTGCTCTAGAACTATAGTGTTCTGCAAGCAACCTACAACTTAAAGAAAACCAGTTTCCTTTGGTCTTCATAAATAATGTAGATACCAATAAAGCAAATTAACAAAGAGATTAGAATACAACAGGATGATTTCTGAGCTAAACAGATAATATAACAATTCTGCACAACAACTGAACTTCAATAGTTTAAACCATGTAAGTCACACAAACCATGGAAGTCCAAGATCATCAAGTCCAATTACCTATCAGTTTGTTATTCACCTATTTTAATCGCTTACCATAATTTATTACTTACTTTCCATCTACTTCTGGTCTTTTGCACACACAGTGAAACTTGCCACCAAAATCTATGTAAAGGTCATCTTCTACAATATGGAATATTCGACCAATGGCAATTTTATCTTTGGCAGGTCCCATCTGAATCAAAGGTGAGCGTCTCAACATGGATGCAAAGGATTCCGATTTCTCTGAAGGAACCTACAGATAAAGAAAAATATCATTTCATACAAGATACCATCTCAAGGAGGAAATAAATCAAACTGGTATCATACAAAAAGGCTTCATTCACTAAAGTACAAGAAAAGACTTCATGCCTCTGGTGCGTTTTTATTAAGTCTTCTCAGGAGACATCTGTTAAATTTCTACAACCCAAAACATTTCACATATTAAAGACTAAGGCTAAGACTAAGACATATCCTACTACTGGTTGGGCAAGTTAACTTTAAAATGTACTCCGAAAATTAGTCCTGCAAAGAACATATCCCATATCTTTGCTACCTCCTCTGTGAAAAACAAAGCAGAATTAGTACCCTGCACTTATTCGTGCAACTATTTTATAATGAATAATACTTAAATCTTCATTTTAAAGAACAAAACTATTTTGACAAAACAGCAAAAGTAGAAACCATACACAGAACTGATCTAAGATGTTAAGAAAAAATGAACCATCACTTTTCTCTTTTTTTATTCTACAATAGCAAATTATATTTTGATTCAGTAACTAAATAAATATAATACCAGTTATTTCCCATAGAGTTTCAGGAAAATGTGAGAACATATACCCTCTTGCTCTTCTACATGGAGACATTTCTGTTCTGTGATCTAAGACTGACAGTCACGTGCTTCCCATGACACGCTAGGTGAACATACCCAGCTACACTGGAGTGAGATTCCTTGTCATACATTATTCATCTGATGTACCAAACACGACCACTTTTTAAGACTACTACCTTTGAAAGGCGATACATATTTTGGAAGCAATCTGTAACTGAAATCCAACAGCAAATCAAAGGGAATCATTTTATTGAAGAAGAGAGAAGGTATCGCTAAGCATTCTCACAGTGAATTACTACTTCCAGTAATGATAATCCAGGGACTACAGATGTTCAGCACAGCATGTGAATGTGACAAGGATACATGGCCATATTCAGAATCTGTGGCCCTTCAAGGCTCTGCTCAGCACAGAAGAACTTGGGCCTGAAATTGGGCCCCAAAAGTTGGATATAAGGAAAAAAATCTTCTCTGAAAGAGTGGTAATGCACTGGAACGGGCTGCCCAGGGAGGTGGCGGGGTCACCATCCTGGATGCGTTCAAGAAACATGTGGAGATGTGGCACTGAGCGACACGGTTAGTGGGCATGGCAGTGATGGGCCGACACCTGGACTACGTGATCTTGGAGGTCTTTTCCAACCTTAATGATTCTACAAATTCACAGCATGAAGTTTAACTAAATTACACCCCTTTCATGAGTGAGAAAGCAAGAGTAATCTCGAATTTGTAAACAAAGAAATATTGTTTCTCTTTACATTTAGTAAACCTTCAGAATACAGGCTAGCACTGACTGTTTCTCCCTGGCTTTCCATGACACTGTAGTATAAAGCAGTGGGAAACAATCACTTTGTAGTGTGTAACACACAACAGCAAAGGTTGTACATATCAGGAATTTTCTTCCTTTTTTCATAGAATCACAGAATGGCTTGGGTTGGAAGAGACCTTGAAGATCACCTAGTTCCAACCTCCTGCCATGGGCATGGTTACCACCTACCAGATCAGGCTGCAAGTTATTTAAATCAAAGAATCGAGACCACGTCTTCCTGGACTGCAGATGAAAGACATCTTGCATCTGCAAACAGATTATTTACCAAAAATGACAGAACTGGGGGGTGGAGGAGGAGCAGGGATACTTTCCACTGTCTGCTTCAAGCGCACGCTGAAAAGCCACCTATATTTCCTATGATTAGAGAAGAATGCCATCATTTTCAATTTGCACATTTGGAAACTTTTACTCTCAAGGAAGTCAAAACAAGCAACAGCTTGGAATTCCAGTTTTCCTGGAATGCACAAACAGTGTGGGTTGTTCAGATATGATATAACCCCAGGAATTAAAAGCTAGAAATCTGACACCCCGGTCAGTTTGCTGCTTCAGAAAATGGAACGGTTTCAATGTAGCATCCCGAGGACAAGGGCTGAACTAGGTGCCTTCCAAGATAGGCATACACACAGACAGAAAGAAAGCTGCTGGTGATAGTAAACCACCAGTGGAGAAGTTGGATTTCATACAGGCATGCTACTATCATATACGGTTTCAGGCAGAGGAATTAACAATGTACTCTAAATTCAAATAGATAAAAATTAATTGCAGAGGACACATTTGAAAGTGCTTCAAGAATAAATGCAAAACAGTGGAATCAATAAGAGGAAGTATTTCCATTAGATGTATCACATGAATTGATGGGGCAGTAGTAATAATCTACATGCAACTTAATTCAACATAGAAGCCATAACCTTGCATTCAAAGGGATCACCCCTCCAAAAAGACTCCATTTGGGCAAGAGATTACACATCAATCCTCACACAGAAATTAGGAAATCTGATTTAAGGGGAACTGCTGTACCAAAAAGTGCAAAATTCAGAGGTCTTCCCCTGACATTCTCATTATGAAATCACTAGAGTTTCAAAAATCACTCGCCTGACTTGGAATTCAACTGCTTGCCCCTCTGAAGTTATACAGTAATAAACTCTTTTCTATAATCTATTATCATTTGTGATCACAAATATTGTTTTCAAAGATGATGAATCACATCTTAGTTGTAGCTTGTCACTCAGCACCAAGCGATGCCAGTCAAGTACAACAAAACTCCATGGTTAACTACTTTGTCCATTGTCTGAAGCTCTTTTGCTGATTGTTTGAATCCCTCCTTTCCCAGCCAGCACTACTCTATTTCTCAATCCTTTGCTGCTAACTGAGATCAGCTTTTCCAAGCAAAACAACAGTGAAGACAATCATCAAGAAAATTATACCAGGAATGCTCACAGCAAAGGATTTTCTCTGGACATCCAGAAGCAGCAGCTAAATGCCACACAGAAAAACAACTTTTCCAAGCAAAAATTAACATAGTCAAGAAGTAATGTATAGAATCTTAGAATATTATGGGGTGGAAGGGATACACACGGATCATCAAGTCCAACCACTGGGTCTCCTGTGTGCAGGGACACTCAAAAATGCATATAATTTAAATCCAAAACAGCAGTATGCATTATGTTGAAGATAAGAGACACAAACTCAGGACCACCAAATAGTAGAGATGTTGGCTTTTCCAAAGACTGCATTTTTGAATACATCATCCTCCCACATACTTCACCTTCTCTGAGACTAAACATTTTACAAAAATCTCTCTAGGGTCCTTCAGAAATTCCTTTAAGTCTCATTGATTTAGAATAGAGCTCTTTTCCAAGCTGAATAGTCCCAGCTCTCTCAGCCCTTTCTCACAGGAGAGGTGCTCCAGGCCCTTCACGATCTCAGTGGCCCCACATTAGACTCTCTTGAGTACATCCATGTCTCTCCTGCACTGGGGAGCCCAGAACTGGACACAGCACCCGAGGTGCAGCCTCACCAGAGCTGAGGAAAGGATCACATTCCTCCACCTGCTGGCAATACGTTGCCTAATGCAGCCAGGATACCATCAGCCTTCTTGACAGCAAGGGCACACAGCTGACTCATGTTCAACTTGGTGTCCACTGAGAAACGCAGTACCGTTTCTGCCAGTACTGACCCTTGGGATACACCACTAAACACTGGCCTGCAAGTAGATTTGTGTCACTGATAAATCGCATTCACATCATCCCCGTGGCATGATGTGCATACAATGGCACATTGTATGCAATAAGAATCACAGAATTGTAGGGGTTGGAAGGGACCCGTGGAGATCATGTAGTCCAAACTCCTGCTAATTCAGGTTCTCTACAGTAGGTCACACATGACAGCATCCAAGTGAGTTTTGAATATCTCCAGAGCAGATTCTAGTTAATAACATTGTTTTATCTCCCTCACAGGAAGAAACGGAGACACAGAGTTCTCCTCCCTTATGCAAACTTGCCTGGGAAATAATGTCTGTACACAACACACAAGTGTTATCTTTATACACTGACAAATGCACTAGTTCCTTCCTAGAATGTAGATTGAAGTCAGCAAATTTTGACTTAGCTAGTGTACCAAGAATTCAGTTGCCATTTTTCATCGTGGGCAGTTTTCCTAGAAAATACTGGAATCTACTTTAATGGTATCACTGGTCTACAAGTTTTCTGCATTCTGCTCCCTGGAGAAGAACTTCTCAGGAGCATGAAGATCTAATTCAAGCACACATGAATTGTCGAAAGACTCCACTGAATCACCCCATCAAGAATACAGTTGGGAACAGCCCAGAAACACAGAACAAGGCAAAATACAATATTTTTTTCCCAGTTCTTTGCATAAGCTAAAGGAGCTTTCAATAGGAAGGAGCTTATCTCAAATTTTAGAGACTTAATGGTATTTTGAGGAGTACTTCCCTCAATGATTTCTAAATCTCCTTAACTGCATTCTCCACAATGGGGCTACAGAAAAACAGTAAGATAGTACAGTACTGCTCTTCTCTGATTCTCACTGAGCGTTGCCCATATAGCTGGGAAACATACAATGAATTGATCACTCATCTAGTTACAAAAGTTGGAGACCATGAAAGAATCAGAAGCACAAACAGAACATTCTTTTCAAGTACCTGAAGTGTAAAGACTTCTTTTTTTCCTAGCCTGTTTGATTTTCCTTCTAATTTTCTAAGGCTGAAAGTTATTCATAAATATTTGGATGCCTTCCACTCTCTCTGTGTGCATAGTTTAATAATAATAATAAAAATGTAGCTCTTTCAACAACAAAACATTCTGCAAGATTATATATACTAACCAGAGAGTTTAAAAAGTCATAGATTTAAACCTCAATAAGATCCAAATGAAAGTAACTCCAATGGAGGAAAGGAGCATGCAGATTCCGGAGCAAAGCCTATGACTATACAAGCAGGGTGGTCCTATCCCATCCACTGTACAAGACATCTTTCAAACCCTAGCCACATGTTTTGTGTTTGCTTGCAAAGACAAGCAGCATGCATGTTGGAATGCAAGAGATATCGATGAAACATGGAGAAATGAGATGGGAGACTGGTAATCAGAGGAGTTAGGAGAGTGAATGACAAAGCAGCAGCAAGCAGTGTGCAAAGACCGCAATCCTCCATTTAACTATGAAATCTCTCTCCTCAGCACTGCTACCCATAGTTATAAAGGTTTTTCTGTCCCAACTTAGTTACATAAAACAATGAAATGAAAAATCTAATTTGGCATAACAAGTTGGTACGATGCCACAATAGCTAAAGGCAAAATGGCTGGGAGATGCCCAAACCTGACTGGAAAAGGTTCTGAGCAATCTGACCCAAAGTTGTGTTGGTTGGAGCTATGGGTCTGAACAGAAAACTTCCTGAGATCTCATTCAACATGTATTATTTTATTTAATAAATAGAGAAGACTGAGACTCTGCTATAAAGAATATTAACATTTTTTAAGCCTTCACCTGACCATATATACATATTGATAAGGCACTTATTTTCATCAAGAACCTAAAAAAATTCATTGCTTTCTACTAGCCCACCAGACCTTACTTTTCCATACACTGTAACTACTAAGAGTGTGCACTGTTAACTAGATATAAGCCTAATAGTAGGAATGTTTTAAAAGTTCTTGTAGGCCTTAATAAGGTAACAGTTCATAGCGATTCAGTTTGTTTCTGAATTCCTTTCTAGTGTTCTTTTACTATTTTTTTAAATCTAATTCTACTTCTTGCTAAAATATCCCTTTGAAATCAATTCTACACTGTAAGCAAGGTAACAACTAAATACTCATGGAAAAACTGGCAATTGTAAAAATTTTCAAGCACTAGGAATAGTAATTGGAGACTACAGTCTTAAAAGATTTTTGGCGAAACTCTAAGTCAAAACTTCTTTTGCACAAGAATGTTCCCTTTAAGCCACCAGGACTAATTCAAACCGACAACACACCTCAAAATGTGACACCAAGCAGCTAATGGCCTTCCACCCAAAAATACATAAGCAGCGTAACAAGCAAAGCTCAACAGTCCTCCTAAACCTCACAGAACAAGCTTTGCTTTCACCACTTTCTCCCTGCACACTGAACTTCTGAGGGTAAAGATCCAGGAGGAACACGAGGACTGACATGTAGTAACAGTGACTGAAATTTCAATAAACAAGCAATAGTAGCTAAAAGCTATACAAGACATTTTTCTGGTGGCCGCCTTCATTCTATACGTTAAACTTCGGGCCTGCTGCTGCTAGTTCTTTACTGAGAAGTTCAATGTTTTTTTATTCTGGTGTTAGAATATAATACTTCAGGTTTTTGGCCTCATGCCTTTCGCTCCTATCAGAACAAAGACACGCAGCCCAGAACAAAGACACGCAGCCCCTCTCTCCGACTCACGTGTTCAAGTACCTTCTGTACCTACAGTTCTGAACTTGTTCACAGTACTGTACCCAGCAGTAATCAGTAATTTTAGACCTTCCTTAAAGCAAAAGCTCTGCTTCTTGCATTAGCAGAAAGAAAGGCTTAAAAAAATATATTTTAAAAGCAATCAGCTGCCACTAATGTGTATTACATATTTACTCTGAAATAAGTAAGTGATCAATTTGGATTTCTTCAGCACCAATCCCATCTTGCATCTTCAGGCTCATGCCAGTGCAGAGCTATCAGAGCACTCACTCTCAGCTCGCTGAGTCCCCCAGGCTCCCTGCGCTCCCAGCCCTTCTGCCCCAACTCAAAGCAGTCCTGGAGGCATTCAAGCCCAGGCTGGATGGGGCGTTGAGCAGCCTGATCTAATGGGTGGCAATCCTGCCCATAGCAGGGCATTGGAAATGGATGGTCTTTAACGTCCTTTCCAACTCAAGCCATTCTGTGATTCTGTGACAACGCATCCCACTTGTTACAGGAGCTTGGCACTTACTTCCCTTTCTTCAGGCGGTGTGAGCTATCGCCCTGAATGCCAGGGGTTCACAGACTTGTTTGTTATAGACACATATGTTCATCAGGCAATAGGATCAAAATCCTCCTTGCACTTTTCATACACAGATCACTTCCAACCTAAGCAATTCTGTGATCCTATGAAATCAGAAACACGACTGCAAACCATCGCTTGGGCTTCCATGTGAGCAGCAATGCAGGGTCAGGAGCCATCCCCTCAGTATAACAGGGACCTTCACCATCTCACATCCATCACTTGAAAAAGAAAAAGATTTTCAAAAAAATACTCGAAGTATTCTGTTTTCCTAAATTTCCAAACTGCCTCAAACAATATTAAAGAGAACATTTTGCCTATTGCCAGCTACTGTACAGTATTCCCACACAGAGACTACATTTCATACACACCAGCCGGGTGCTCCAGTGCCTAACACACAATGTTTGACTGCTATTCACAGTCTTAACTGAAACTTAATTTTTAATTCTGAAGCATTTAATAAGGCAAATATTTAAATGTTATCTAGTATTTTTAAAAACATTATGGACAAAGCAGATGTGAGACTATGCATAATGAAAAAAAAACATTATTCTTCACACAGCTCTGCAAATAAGGTCACAAGTGTTAGCTGTAAGTGTGCAAGTAATTATATACATCTGCCAGCAAAATTCAACTAAAAAAGTTCAGAAGCAGCTGAATGGGATTCAAAGCTCAATAAAATCCCACCAACAGCATACAGTTATAATGAAAGACAGCATGAACTCAGAGTTTACTCTTTTAAATTCCACTATGTTTTGCAATTTTCCCCACTGTAATATAGCTGTTTCCCCCCCTTCATTAATGGTCAGAGGTTTTGTCCTATCTAAAAAAACAAAAATTAAAAAAAAATGAAACAACTGAAGTTCAGACTGTTTGCCAACAGATTCAACTCACTGTCCAAATTGGACCACCACAAAGACAAGGAAGATCTCTTCAGTTTCCTTAAAATGAGAGACTTTTCCATTTTATTCCATGAAAACAGATAATGGTGAGAAGCTAGCATATCATTCTTGCTAATAAAGGGTTTTGAAACTTAACTACCGTAGAAAAACTGAAACAAAAGGAAGATTTGTGTTATTTAATAAAGCTACTGAAGGAAAACGGTCCAAAGAGAAAGCATAAAAGAAGAACCCGTGATTCAAAGCAGAAATAAAAGCAGTGATTCAGGGAAAAATCTAAGATTAATGACTGTAAAGTCACAAAGGACAGCTCTAAAAGCAATCAAGGAGAAGACTGGAAACTTCCCTGCTAGAAAGCAAGAAGATATTAATAAAAAGATTCACAGAATTTCCTTTCTTCGCCAAGACTTTCTATGCCCAGATTCTGTAAACACACAACTTGTACACCATCTCATGCTATGATGATCTGAATTCTTCAGGGGAAGTATTTTAGCTGTAAGGAATGCAATATATTCTAGCATTAATCATTTAAAATCTGCAGCCCAGCACTAGAAATATCAGAAAGCTCTATCCAGGATCACAACGGAGTAGATGCCAAACATTTTTCTTTCCAGCTTAAAAGTCTCCTTTGCTCTTCCGCACATAATGTTCTGAAGACAAAGGGTCTTGGATGTTAAGGAAACAGCCGCATTTCCAAAGGCACAAACAAACAAAGGCAGAGAAATTCCAGCAGTACCATATCCACGAAGCTCTGTCCAAACCTGAGTAATGATGTGAACTGCACTCTGACAGACAGCAAAAAAACAAATTATCTAGCTTTAGAATCAACATAAATAGTGCCTATGCCAATCTTTATAAAGGAAATTTTGGGGGAAAAAAAAAAGGAGAGAAGAAAAAACCTTTTTTTTTTTTTTTTCTATAAAATAAGGTAATGTATCAACCACAGAATCATAAAATGGTTTCAGGTGGAAGGGATCTTAATATGTTCGAGAGCACAGTAGGAGCTGAAAGCTTTTCCTCCAAAACTTCAAAATTTTGAAGAAATACATCTCAGATTTATGATTGAAAAGGCAAACAGCTCTTTTGCCTAGAATAGGATAAAGGAAATTGACTGCTATGCTTTCATTCTTATCTTTATTAAATCTTTATTAACATTCAAAAACTTGCATATTTAGGGTTTTAATTGTCCAGAAGTATTTCCCATCACAAACTTAAAATTAAACACATCCCCAAAGAACCACCAAAAAGCAAAACAAACTTTTTTAGTCGTTCCAACCAAAAGAGGAACATCCATACATTTCCCCAGTACCGAGCAGAAATGTGGTTTCAGTTTAGAAAGCAAAATAAACAAATCTCTTCAGCCAAAAAGGCTGGAAGTAAAACTGAAATTAAATGCTTCGGCATCCCTTGTGCGAAGCGGTGACTAAGTGTTCTGGCAAAGTGTCATTTAAATTTCACTGAAGATATTAGAATTTTTGGCAACTAATCCACTGCGAAGTCTAATAATTTGTAAGGTACTCTCGTTCAAAACTTAGCTCCTCATTTTTTTAAATAGTACAGGGTCGAGTGTCAAGTAGCACAGCCATGGCAGCCCAGGTATCTCCATATCCTCCAGGAACTTGAAGATCAATTCTGGCAGTCATTTGGCTGCACCCAACATGCCGCAAGTCCTAACGCTCCCACGGAGCCTGGAGCACAGCAACTGAAGCGTGTGAGGAAAAGACCCCCACCCTGAGGACATTCTGAGAAAGCAAGACCTCTCTCTAACACTTCTGGGCAGCTTAGGCAAAACCTTCTCACAATAGTTTAAACCCCTGCTGTAAACTAGGGGACTCAAATCTGCTTTCACTGATCCATTTGCAGTTGGCTGAACTATGGGCTCTGGAAAATGAAGTATATCTTACTTTTCAGTTAATACTTCTAAAAAGCCTGTAGGAAATCCCACTTAGATATCTACATTACATGGATATCCAACACCAAAAGAAACACTGGAACAGAATCTCTAATGTTGCCTTCTTACACACACGTGTTATGGTTGACGATTGGGGGGGGGGAAGAGTCTAAGAGCCTATGGCTGAAAATGCAGTACTTTAAGTCAAAGTCAGACTAGACAGCCACAGTCACCCTCTGCAGCCTAAAACTCAATTGGTAAATCACCAGTTATCTAAGCATCCATTACAATTTCAATATCAGATACTGTTTTGCCATATGCAAGCAGTGACATCTCCTGACACATAACTCCAAAGAAGATCTGTAAGAGTTGCGCCAATTCACTGACTTCCACCTAGGAAAAGCTGGTACTAAGAAGGAGGCCAGTACACAACAATATCTACAAAGCTAACGTGAACTTCACGCTATGAGAAAATAACTGATTTTCACTGAACAGTGTCTTCATTTTGTGCAAGCTACAGTTTCTATTTACCAGTCTTTCTCATCCTAAAAGGAAAATAAGAACCAAACTTCAGTTACATTAAGAATAGGACTTCCATATTTTGCAGTATTATCCGGAGGGAAGTAAAAAAGGTCACAGAAGTTGTAAGAGCCAAGTACGATTGCCATCATACTTGCCATACAGCACCGAAAGATTTTGCTTGCAAACTTACTAAACACACAATTTCTAAGTCAACTCCCACACACGAGTTACACTACTTTTTTAAGATTTTTTTAAGTGTTTTTAAATTATATATTGATTGGCAGTTGAGAAAGGATTAGTCTTGCATTATAAAAATAATGAAAGATTCACCATACGGTATTTGAAAGCAAATGATGTTCAAAGTTAAAGTTCAGCCTCTACCATCCACTTATCCTTCCATCAAGCTCCATCTTTCGGTGCTCACTAGAACGCTGACTGATGAATATAATTTCATTTTTGTCTGCAGAATAACTGATAATTAAAAGCGTTTCAGCTGCACAGAAAGCACTGTATTTGTATGTAGCAATTGTATATATATTGCCTTCATAATAATGAACAATGTAATACTGCAAAGTAAGCACGTTTTAAAAAGAGATGCAAATAGCACTTAACCAAATACACATACCACTTAATCAGTAAAGTATCATGGTGAAAACTACCCTTCTGTGCCTTCTAATTAAAGTTTCCAAGAAGGATCAAGCAGAATTTAGAAAAAAGATCACAGAAATATGATTTGTAAGCCACGCAGAATGTGTAACAGGTTTTCCTGAATTGCACTTTAAATATCACAACTTCTTAGTTGTATAGAAAGCTCTTCACAACGCTATTGAGGCTTCTCGAAGCCTCTATCTGTTCAACGATGGATATTTCTTAGACTCATCATCTAGATGCAGGATGAGAACAGTTCTTTAAACTCATGAAAGAACATTTATTTTGTAAGATGACTTGTTACTGACATCTTACTACTGCTGAATCAAACACAGGACTACTGTTCGTAAAATAAATGTAATTTTTTCTTTCCGAATTCACAGACTTCCCCTGTATGCCTTACAACACACACTGCACTACTTTAGTAAATCTAACACCAGGGGACTTCTTAGTCAGTTACACATAAATCTGCCCCTTATTAATGTATTATGAACTATATTCTGCTTTTTTGGAGCCTGGATTTTATGTTATGTAAATTTTAGTCGTATCTCTGTATCGCTTTTCTTCTGTGACTTCAAGCAACCATGTTTAGGAAGATCAGCATAAAACCAAAGAGTACATCTGGAGAGGGGAAAGCCATCACAGCTGTCTCACAAGGAAGTAAGCATCCGTAGCTGCTTCTGGCCCCTTTTTGAAACTTCTTGTGATGTAAATCCATTGTCCATTTAAAGCTGAAAGCCGTGAGGTTACACTGCTAATACATTTGAATGCTACCAAAACCATGAAGGGTTATCCCCCAAAATCTTACACATTTGCAACCTGCTGCACTGATTGACTCAGTGCCAGCTTTCTTTGTTACAAAATGAAGATCCTCCAGTTATCTTCAAATCTTCATTAGATACACTGGGCAGAAACTGGAAAATAAGACTTTTGTAAAATGCAGCTTAGAAAATACTCTGTTCATTAGCCAAAAAGATCACGTACTAATAGTTTTGAGTTAGGAATGTGTCTGATAACATAAAATATAGTTTGTTCACAATAAACCTGCCCGTTTTTTCTTGAAATAATATATATACGTAATTAAAACATGAAACACAAATGTTTTTCTTTTAAGGATTATTTAATAACTAAAAAACATAGAACACTGAAGTGATGTCACTACAGGATTAATAAAATAAGAAACGTTCAGAGAAAAAAAGAATGGGTGGGAAGAGAGGTGAAGATGACAGATGAAAGTTCATTGACATTCTGCTTTACAGAGTAAAAGGACAGTTAAGTTTTATTGTAATTTCTTCATGAGTAGAAGGAAACTAAACAAATTCAGAGCGCTTAACAGTTATCTAAATACTCTTACTACTTTCCGTAATATACGAAAAGGGATGAAAAAAATAAGAACCAGGAGTTGCAAAGAGTTCCTAAACGTGATCAGCTCTCAGAAGTGGGATTCCCCCCCACCTGCGCGCTGAGCATAACGTGATTCACAGCATGCATGGCACCCAAAACATCCAGCTCTTCAGTTTAGTTCTGAACAGAAATCACCTCATCTCCAAACCAGAGCAGTCCCTAACCCGGGGTGAGCCTAGTCCATGGATCATGCCAAAAAGGGAACCGGACCAGACCAGCAAGCCGTGCTGTTTGGACCCAGCAGCTCCCCTGCAGCAAGGCTGCCTGGACACGACTGCTCATCATCCTCCTGAGCCATTATGTCTCTGCCCATGCATTTAGGTTGCTGCACGGGACAGTGACAATCCCACACAACAGCTCTCTCTCACGTGCAGCCTGACAGCTTCTCCTGTGTCACAGCCCTCCCAGCAGGCTGGTTGCTGCTGCCCAGGCTCCTCCAGGGCAGGATGCTGCTCCAACAGCCGCAGTGAGAGAGCAGCTGGGTTCTCCACAGCAGCAGTGGGCAGAAATGTCCTGCTGATAGCTGGGAAGGATTTCAATTCCTGTCTAATCCTAAAGCTATCTAAAACTATTTGTTAAGACTGAAAGAGAGCTCCAGCCACACAGAGGTTACAGGTGCCCTATGAAAAATTACAGCAAAGTGAAAAATGCACTACGTATTCTTGTTCTCAAGTAACTGCAACTTCAGTAAAACCATCTTCTAAGTGATATCACAGGTGGGAACACAGATCAAGAGAACCACTTTCCATTGATAATTACACTATAAATTATGCTGATTTTTCTTCAAAACATTCAGTGTTACACAATAGTTTTAACCCAGGTTACCAAGATGCTGTGTAAGCAACACAGATATGTATTCTTCATAAAGAATATACATGTACCTTTGTTACAGAGTTATACACCCCTTCAAAACTACTGCTTTTTGTGTCTTGGTTTTTAACCTCTCCCCTGCAATACAAGCAGCTATGGCAGCTCTTTATATCCCCTACTGAAATACCTTTTATCATCTTTCTTTTCTTTATGACCAATGATACCTCACTTCTGAAGAGTAACAAGAATTTAAGTACCTGAAATTCCTGAAGATCTGACTTGGAAAACATGTGAAATTATGAGGGTTGCTCCAAAAGTAATGCCTCCTAGGTTATTCTGTTGGCCCACCACGTCAGAGGCGGACGTTGGTGGGATGGCAGCAGAGGTTGAACCTTCCCACTGATATTCCATGCCATGCTGTTGCTGGTGACAGATGACAGCAGAGGGGCAGTCTGACACAATGACGACTGACATGGAAGTGAGTATGAAGCAAAGAGCTGTCATTTAATTCCTCCATATGGAAAAAATGGCACCCACTGGTATTCACTGATGCTTGCTGAGTGTTTATAGAGACCAAACAGTGGCTGTGAGCACAGTAAGGCAGTGGGTGCTGCATTTCAGCAGTGGTGACAGCGACAGCGGGTCATCTCCGCTGGTGCAGATTTTTATGAGTGTGGCATGCAAGCTCTTGTTCATCACTGGCAAATATGCACAGCTAATGGTGGTGACTATGTAGAAAAAGAGTGTTATGTAGCTGAGAACTGCTCTATCAAACAGTGCTATTGTGCTCTTCGTATCTATTGTAGTTTAAATGGAAATAAAGAGGAGGCATTGCTTTCGGAGCTACCTATACATATACATTTTTGAAGGAATAATAATTTCTAATATATTCTGGAAATGAGTTGCGATTATTCAGAGATACCAACCCACTGAAAAGTCACCATTTTGTAGTGTCATGGTTTTGTGATTTTCGGTTATTGGTACTCCACATCAGAACATCATGTAGTGGATGTACCTGGTTCTCAGAAGAGAAGGACTACTACAGTCCCCACGGTACTTTGCTCCTCTGTTACCATTTTCCAGCCGGAGGGAAAAGATAAAAGCTCACAGTATAAAAACTTGCAGATCACGAGACCTCGCCCTCTTTTTCCGCCGTCTCTCGTCTTGGCAGCACCTCGCTCTCCAGCCGTCTTATCGTCGGTAGTAGAGTAAGGCCTACCTTGATTTTGGGACATTCTCTCTCTCTGTATTGGATTTATCAGCTTAAATTGTAATTATATTGTATTATAGTGTGTTGTTTTGCATTCCGATATTTTATTTAGTAAATTACTTTGTTTCTCCTCAGATTGTTGCCGCTGTTGTTTGCTCTCAGGGCCATCTCCTTACCCTTTTTCCCTTTTCCCTTTTCCCGGGGTGTGGGCCCGTGGGTCCCCCATCCCCTTTGTCACGGAACCGGGCCGAACACCCATAAACTGCTGACACGTAGATATCTGTTTCTTCTCTTTTGCAGAGCTGGAAAATCATTATAAAATTTAATCTGTGCTCTGCAGATCAAACCAAATATTTTTCACACCACAACTGCAAGTGCTTAGGCATGCACATTATTAAATACAATTGCCTCTAAGGTTGCAAAGTGAGCATTATGATCACAGAAGTGAAATTTAAATTATAACACCTCCACAGCAAGGATACAATTAGTTCTCTTTAATATCCACATAACGTGTAAGAATTTAACTTCAAAGAGAAGACACGACGCACGTGCTAAACTGCTGCACGAGGGCACTTCTGCCGCGGTGAAAGCACCAAAATGAAGACCGAACACTGAAAGGTGGCAGTTCAGAACCGCAGGGCAGCCTCTGAGCAGAGCCCGTCCCTTCAAGGCGAACTTGAAAAAAAAGAACAAACGGCAAAACTCGGCCACGTTCCTCGCTAACGACCGCGCTCCTCGGACAGCCGGCGCAGGACTCAGCCCGCGGGCAGCCCCACAGCTCCGCGCAGCGCGGCCCCCCCCTGCCGGCCGCACCGCTAGCCCGCGCCAGGGACGGGGCCCGCGTCTGGAGCGGACACGTGTCTCCTTAAGAAGCTGCTTACACTATCATCATGCTTTTTTAATTACCTACAACAAAGCCGTGTCAACCTGCTCATCTGCCAAGTTTCCTGCCATTTGTATAAAATAAACGTTCGCTTACCAAATTCCGCAGTGTTCACGCAGTTTCAAAAATGAAAGGAAGCCTACATATCAAATCAGCGCAGAAAAATCACGGAATATCTGTACTTTATTTTTCTCTAATGAAACAGAATCACTGAGGGCCCAACTTATATCTCCGTGCTCTTACAAGAAGAATACCTGAAGCCAAACTTCGTGCCAATGGATTTGCCAGCAAATGTAAGGAGCGCAGGCTTTCCCCCGGCTGTGGCTCAGGTAGGCGATGAGCAAGGCCAGTTCTCCACTGCTTGAAACAGCAGATCCTGAGCTGCATGGTGACCCAGAAAGGCACCAGAGCTAAGGCAGCTGCACCCCCTCCTCAGGAGAGGGGCATGTCACACCCCTTGAAAGGATTCTCCTACAAGTATCACACAGCTTTATGTCACATTCAGGGCTGCTCACATCTGCGGGAAGTTCATGCACCAAAACCCACACTTCCTAGCAATCAAAAATAAGTTATAACTGATGAAATGGAAATCTCAGGAAACCCGGGAAGAGCCACCAGATCACACTGAAAGTCAAATTCCTTTTGTTTACCTCGTATCATTATCCCATCTTGCACAGCTAGTTCACTCTCAGCAAAGCACAGTCCCTCTTCTGCATACTCTTAAGAGAAAAGAACAGTGAATAACCACCAGACACACCTGGACTCTCTCAGCACTTTACTAAGAACAGCACAGAAGCAGATTTGTGGCAATCATACTTCACCTCATCATTATGCTTTTAATATCAACATGATCCCAAAAGCAATAAACTGTTTTTCCTCTTGATCAAGTGTGCCAGTGATTCAGGGGAGCGTAGAAAAATCCAGACTCATGGTCCAGCCCTTCATTTTCCATCCTCAGTTTAATGTCTGTGTTGTATTGTCTTTATGTTTCCACACATAAATACACGTGAAAATGCTGCTGTAAATACTACTGGCACAGGCTGCCCAGGGAGGTGGTGGGGTCACCATCCCTGAGGGTCTTAAAGAAATGTGTGGATGTGGCACAGCGGGACATGTTTGGTGGGGATGGGTTAATCATTTGGACTGGATGATCTCAGAGGTCTTCTCCAACCTCAGTGATTCTGTGATTCCATAACTACACGTGTAACCCCTGTTCTGCTGCTTCTTTCAATGCTTCCACATGCACACCTTGCTGCAGCCACTTCATTGCAGACTTTCTGCGTTCTCTCTACCTATCTGTAAGAGCCTGAATGCCACGCTGCCTACAGACCTGCACACCGCATTTTAAACACTCAGAACTACTTGCAGGTTTCCTATAGAAACAACCTCAATTTCCATAGGAGCGTATGTTAAAAAAAGTTAAGCATGAGACCTGCAAAACCTTTCTGTAGGAATTTATTACATGTGGTGAAGCAGGGAGAAGGGAGATGAGCTGAACGCAGAGACGCAGGTTGGACAGCTACGCGCAGCGCTGGCATTTAAAACTGGAGAAGAAGGCTGGCAGGGAAGCAGAGAGCCTACTCCTGCAGAGTAAATGGGGAACACAAGGCCTGCACGCCACCACGACACCACGGCCACCACAGCGCGGTGCGAGCGAAGAGCACCCGGCGCTACGCAACGAGAGGGGGCGCCAGCGCGGCAGAGACGAAAGCAGAACCCCGCCCCACCACCGGGAGCCCCGCCCCTCCCCGCCGCGCCCTCACCTGTCGGAGTTCCTTCGCCGCGCTGCCGCCAGCGCTGCCCGGTTGCTTCTGCGTCTGCTGCCGGAGCGACGCGGCGGCCAGCGGCTCCTCAGGCGGGAGGCCGCTGCACCGCCTCGCTGCCGTCAGCAGTCGCCATTGGGCTCCCGTCCGCGCGGCGGCGCGGCTCCAGCCCGGCGCCGCCATGTTGTCCCGCGTGGTGGGCGGGCGCGAACTCTGACCCCGCCGGGCGCATGCGCGCAGGACCAGCTTGAGGTGGGGCGGCCGCCATCTTAGCCGGGTGGGAGGCTGCTGGGACTGCGGGGCCCGGCCGGCCGCGGCGCTCGCGCCCGCTGAGGAGAGCCCGGGGCTGCACGCACGGCCCCTGGGGCAGCCGCCCCGCCTGCCTGCTCTGCCCCACCCGCGTGGCATCGCGGGCCTGGCCAAAAAGAGGTCCAGCGGCCCCTGCCGGCCGCGGCGCTGCCAGCTCGGCCGGACAGAGCAACGAGCAGCCCCGGGACACAGCCCCAGGGCACCAGAGAACACCGCACAGCACAGACACGACATTACTCACATACTGGTTTTATTGAACTTCTCACATGTAATTGAACATATATACACTGCAACTGACATGCTAATAAAGGCGTCGTGAACCTTTTTTCTTCTATACATCTGCGGCAGTTGAAGGAGCACAGATTTCACGCAACAGTTTCAAAGCTTGTTTCCAGTTCTAAGCATGGTGATAAAAACATTTGCCAAAAATTATGATCTTACCCACATCATGTGTCAGAAACAGAAAACAGAGAATTTGAAGAGAACAATCGCATAAAGCAACAGGCAGGAGAACAGCCCTTGGAAGAGAGCTTTGCTGCAGCATGACCCTGGGCACTGCTTTTAGGTCTGAACAGGAGTGGGGCACTAACGCTACAGGTCCTTCACAGATAGAGGGAAAAAAACAGATGTGGCAGATAGCACTTGAAAGCAATTGGATGCCTAAGATAAGAACCACTTCCACGCTCAGACTTATTCTCACATTTTTGTTAGTGTAAATGTGACACCACCGCATGTGAATTAAGATGGATTCACAACAGATCAAAAGTTCAGAACAGTATGCCTTCCCCCATTATTATGTACAGAATGCTATGTTGAAAGTGTTACCATAACTGAACTAAACCAGCACTGATAGGCATCTTGCTTCCAATGGTCAGAGCCTAGTTCCTAGTTGGATAACCCACAGACAAATCCTAAGTTCTAGATGTTATGCATTACCCCACTCACATCTCTTGGAAAAAGCTCTTAATACAATACGTTCCTACACATCTGTAAGCCTGACACAAATAACTTGTTTAAAGCCTGCTGAAGGCCCTTCTTTAAGCTGGGAGTGACCCTCCTAAGTCTGGTGTCCCATGCAGGCAACACTTAACTGAAATAATGACAAGGGAATGAAGTAGCAAGGTTCAGTTTGGCAGCAGCAGTAGATTCAAAATGATTAAGTCGAACAGTAGTTGCAGATTCAAAAAGAATTATGTATCCACATGTATGTACAGTATAATTAACTTCTCCAAAGAGTGTTTCATTGCTATATTTTAAACTTTGCCTTCAAATAAGGGATAAGTCCTTTAAATGCTTGAAAGGCATAAAAATTCCCCTCCCCACACAAAACCCCAAACAACGTATTTTAGTTTCAAAAATAATCTGAACCCACAACAAGCTTGGAATCAGTTAATCTGGTAAAATAGCTACGTGCTAAATAAAAGCACATCTGGTGGAAAGAGCACAAAGAATGTTACAAGTGTGCTTGGTTCTTGCTTGCAGCATCTGGCAGTGGGTAGCAGGACAGAGGCAGGAATCTCAGTGGGTCTCCTCCTGTGTCTCTTCTGCAATCGTTTCTGTGGCACTGGCATTGGCAGCTGAGTTCAGAACTTCTCCGAAGTCTCCGCCAGCAGGTTTGCTTCCTCCAACTTTAGACTAAAACATAAAAAGGAGCCTCAGTATAAAATTGTAGTTACGTGGCATGCCAGTTAGCTGTATAAAAGCACCTCTGCACAAAGCAGCTTAATAACCCTCCTCAGCTCAGCTTTTCCAGGACTGAGCTACATGAAAATAATCTTCAGATTATTTGGATAAGACCTCAAGAATCATAAGCATACTTAAAGACAAAAAAGATGAAGAAACCCTAATTCCAGGGAGTCTGACGGATAACACACCCTCAGTTAAAAATAGATCCAGGCATGCAGCCTTTCAGGCCACTTATGTTTTGAAAGATTCAGAGATAAAACTAGCTGCTTTGTGCTCTGTAAGGATCTTGTATGGTTTTCAGTTGAGACTGAGAGCACATCTTGACTTCCACAGTGAAACCTAGCAGCTATGATGCTTTTACCAAGCAATGTGTTTACCTCTTCATTTCTCTCTGCAGTATGTATTCTGTGCTATTGTATGAGTACTAGTGACGCTCAGCTTGCTAGACAATCATTAGCTCTCCATGATGTTGTTCGCATGCTTCTCATCTAACCCAGTGTGCCCAGAGAAGTCAAATCTGAATCTAATTACATGTACTACTTAGTTTTAAAGGCTGGGTTTGCTGGGTTTTTTTGTTTGTTCAACTTGGAGAAGCTAATAGTTATTTCTGGTATTTAAATGTTTTTAAGTAAATTTATTTTAACAAACACTGTCTTCAAAACTAAGGTACAAACACCTTGCACATTTATGTCAGAAACAAGACAAGCATCCAAGGTTGAACTATACATTTTCAATATATAAAACTAGGTACGTTACACTAGCTGTTTGTGGAGGTTAGATACATGTTAAACCATCTAGTTAAGGCATTTTCCTGGCTTGTTTTCTTTTCCTCAAATCATTAGGCAGAGAAACTACTTCCACAGTACTTAAAAAGACAACACCTTAGCACCTTCAACAATTTACCAGTAATTTTTAAAATCAAACAAAAAAGTTACCCAGAGCTCACATAGGTCTTTTCTGCACATCCACAATCACCAAGTAATGCTTACCTTTAAGGTTTCAACTTTTTCTTCAAAAGATTTGAAAGTAGGAGAATTTCTAGGGGACAAAAAGGAACCACAGAATTAAAAACATATCTAGTCAGTGTATAAATATCAGAAAACAAGCAAACAGTTGCCTTTTCCAGTGTCAACATGCATTTTGTTTGGGGCTTTTCCCTTGTTTTTAAGGAAAGCCTGAAATAGTTTATATCTGGATCTCCACTTCTGCTACAAAACTATAATTCAACAACACTCAAGCTGCAGCTCATTCATATCTTTTGCAGTTAACAATTGCCAGTCTCACTGCCAGTCTCAACACTAGGTTCTTGTATCACAAGATGAAAGGGAAAAAAAGCAATTTTTCAAGGTTTAGCTTATCTTTCCCAGTGAATTTGAGCAGGTTTCTAGCTTATGGGTTAGAAAACTTTGCTGTCCTTTCTGGATAGCCCACTACAGAATTGATGAATAAAGCTTGACTGTCCAAAATTTTTTGTTTGTTACAGGAAAACAACTTTAACAGGCTGTGTATTTAATTAACAGAACAGTTCACAGTGGCATTTTCTGCTAAGGTACATTTATGGGAGACTTCTCCTTGCCTTTTAACTGCTAGAGGCAGCTGTGATTATAAACGCACATGAAGAGCAGGACAGTTCACTATATTCAATACAGAGGTCCAGTGTGTAATTACTACTAAGATCAAAAGAGTGCCTTAATACACCGATTAGCTGTCACTGCCTCTTGCAAATTTGTACAATAGCTTGTACACCTTTCTGCCTCGTGCAGAGTGGAAAATGCTTGCCTTCACTGGACCAAGACTAAGGATTGGTAGCAGACAAAATAAAGTTAAGAACAAAAAAAGCTTTCAAAAAGAAGCTTCCCTTTACCACTTTTGCTTAGTATTTGTATAGGCCAGCCACACCTAGCTGCACTCTTTCATTTGGGAAAGCACATGTATATAAAAAAAAATAGATTCTCTCAGGAGATGAAGGGACAGTGCCAAGCAACAAGAGGCAAGCACTACAAGTGAGCAAGAGACTTTTTGTGAAACTACATTATTTTCCGCTCACTTTCGTAGACAGTTCTAAAACAGACACGAAGCAATTGTCTTTTAAACTTACAAAATATTACATGTCTAACAGGACAGTAAAAGTTGTTATAGTTCCCCAAACATAAGGAAAGCACATTTAATCACATTCCAGGTGTGTAATAACCATCACTGTCAAGCAGAAATAAAAACAAATGTCATCCTATACATTAGTACAGGAAATCCATTCATTTTTTTTCATCTGTTAGTTAAGTTCCATTTTGATTCCACACTTGACAATAAATACACCCAACAGCTGGATTATGCATACATTACCTCATAATAGGCATGCTAATTGAATGTTGTATGGAGCGTATACTAAATTGCCAGCATTAAGAAAAAAGAAAGCGAGAAGTTAGTTGAAATGACAGAGAAGAAATTGGCTTAGAAAGATGACTTTCTGGACACCATCTTTGGTAAACAGTCAGTCATATAAAAACTGTTTGGTTTTGCTTCTTTAAATTGCTTAGCCATGCGTGCACGCACACACAAGTACAACAGAGCAAAAGCTGCAACTATTCTTTCCTTTCTAAAAATATTCAAGTGCCATGCTTGTAAGTAAGTACATATTCTTTTTTTTTCAGCTGCAGTCTGTCTACCTGTTAAGTCTTCCAAGCAACGAGACATGCTGCATTTACAGTTTTGGTGATATCAAGTAGAAAGCAAACGCTCAAGAGTTATCAGTCAAGTCCTCCTACTCCAAGGATTAGTCTGACAGTCAGAGAGTTCCCACTTCAATACAACACAGAAGTTTCATACTCATCAATATAAAACTAAACTATCAGGAGAGAGCAGTTCCATCCATCTACCTTCAAAATCAGGTTCTGGGCGGTGCCAAGGAGAAGGTCCTAGTTCTAGTGCTGCTCTGAAACTCATGAGGATTTGTGTAACCTGCCAGTGTAGCCATACTGTAACTGTTTGTATACTGACAACATATACCTATTCCTATCAGATGACCAGGGTTATATTAAGGAGTTCCCAAATAACTTCCAAGACCATCAGTTTCATGTGCTGAAAAAAATCCGTCTGAAGGATTTTGTGGGTGCAGCATACTGGGAATCAGACTCACAGAGGCCAGATGCTGTCCTGCTGCATCAGCAATGTGCAGCCATGTTTTATCCCCTTAACCTAAACCACTTTTCTGCTGCTTTTCATCTTCACTGATGTTTTGGCTTCAGCCAAGTTTTTTTTTAGAGCACACGAAGATGACAATCTATGAATGTCACCTACAATCCTTGCTCTTTGGCATGGATTACTAGAAATTCTGGTTTTGCTGCTCTTGCCAAGTTTCAGCACAGAACTAGGTTGATATTACCTAAGTCTTCATGCAGTCATGCTGAGCCACCTCCGCTTAGCCTGCAAGAAGTGCCTCACCAGTTGAGAAGTTTAAGACTAAAGAGGGTGAAATTTCCTTCATTTCTCCACATTTACAATCTGCAAACCTGCCTGCACAGAAAAGCAGCAAGCTATGGTATACTGCAGATCTTTTAACAGCTGCCTAGAGAACTTTAGTTCAGTCTCAGAGATCATTAACGGAAGAACTATTCACATCCTGAAAAGTTAACTTGTCATGCAATACATTTTACAAAACATTCTGAATATATGTAAAGTGTCACCACAATAAATGGCTTTGGCATGATTTGGTTCAGAAGAGAACTGGATTAGATAAGTGAAGTTTATCTTGAACGTCAAATCACTTATTCAACTAGTGCAAACAAGCAAGATAAAATATTGAAAAGCTTTACAAAGACAAGTCATTTTTTCTTTTCACAGGCGACAGAATGCCACAAAGCACTCAGCCAGTCCAAGAAGTAGGGCAGTTTGAAGATTAGAAGCCCTTTTTATAACACCCATAATCAAGTCTCTGTGGAAACAAAAAAAGCCATAGTAAGTTGCTCTCTAATTTTCCATATATTTTGTATTGTATTGAAAGATTTCTCGTACTTTAGAAGTGATTATTTTTACAGTCACTACATTATTTCACATTTTGAAAATGCATAGGGAGGTATGCCAGAGTCTCTGCCTAGAAAACATTAGCACTGGTTATTTCCTTTTGTTAATAGTTAGGTTTCCAGTTGATATGCTGATAAGTTACATTTAGAAGTCCATGATCATACACTGTTTCCAAAGCAAGCCAAAGAAGTTACTCTAAAACCTGCAAACAGGGTAAAGATGAGTATTTCTGCTCCCTAATATGGATGCAGTGTGTGAGGAGACAGGTGCAGAGTCGTGATTGTTCAGGAAGTTTGCTGGGACTTGCAATCTCGGTACTACTGCTATTTTGCATATAAAGCTCATGTTCCCTATACAAGGATGTCTAGTTCATCAAGATACTCATATCAAGAAGAATAAAGGTATTAATAAAAACCTAAGAAAGTACAGAATGTTTTCAGTCCAGCAAAAAGCAGAAGACAGACGATGAAAGCAATAGTGACCTGAATTCACACTACCAGCCCTCTATTTCCATATTTTTCAAGTTCACCACAGCTCCATTAGCTAGTCCCCTTACTTCCTTTTACAACTCTCTCCAAAGTCAATTTGCAAGAGTGAAGACCTGCATGGAATATGTAGAAGTATTCCAATGTGGAAGGAATCACATTATTACAGCTGAGCTGTCACTAAGCTGGAACAGCACAAGAAACAAGTCATAATGAAAAAAAACAATTTAAGAAAATGCACCTGAATGTTAAGTATTTATTCAAGCATCGGGTCCATCAATTCTCAGTTCCAGGACAAGACTTAGACATCTAAAAGCTTCTGAAGTGCAGAGTCGTAAAATCTTAGCAGTAGGCACTGCTTCAGTAGTCATGTTACTATGGGACCTGAATTCACTGTTTGAATCCCTGTTGAATTCAGTCAGTCCTTATGAAAGCAAAACACCTCAAGTGTTTTTAATCTCCTGTTCAAGTGCAATTAAGACCTAGAACAGCACTATTTATTTTTATTTATTTAAAATCCATCTGCTCCTGATGGAGCACTTTGAATTTCCATTGCTGTGATTTCTCCCAAGAAACACAAAAAAAAAGTGTTACTACTTTGGCCCCGTCACATCCCCTCCCAGTGGCACAGTTCCTGACAGTAGCTAGGCTGGCGCTGAGCACTCTAACTTGAGCAGCTGGTTGCAAACTGAGGTATTAAAACTCGTCAGGCCAGAACTGAGCTCTGAGTCTGTGCTTGTCCTCATCAAACGAGTACACCAATACAAGTAGGGGAACACCGCAGCCTTAAGGAAGAAAGCTGAACCCCGACAAGTGAGCAGCTGAGCCCTGCATTTGAGATAGACATCTCCCGGTCTCCCTCTGTCTTACAGATAACAAAGATGAGATTTAAGACAGGCTGCTATTCTTATGCTTGAACAAACTCAACTCCCCAGGCACTGCACAAGGGCTAGAACTCCTCACTAGTACTCTAGGAGTCAGGTACCTACATCTCTTAATATCTTAATACTGTCTGTGGCTATTTCATGAGAGAGTAGAAGAGATGAAGCTAGACCCAGAGGCGCGCAAAGGAGAGAATATGAGGTAAGAAGTTGCTACACAGTCAAGCTAGCTACTGAAAACTTCACATTGAGTATTTGCTTAGAGTAAAAAGATAAAACGCACTGCAGGCAAGGTAATTAAAATACCCTGCATCTGGAGCTGTTAAAACTAATCAGCTCAAAGATAAGGACTGTTTCATCAGACAAACTGTGAACAGGGAATGCATAAACTATTTTACACTTAAACTCCATCGATTTGAATAAAACCACAGTACTAAACAATTCGTGTAATACACACCAAAAAGGGAGAATTTCTACTGTCAGAGCACGAACACTGTACAGACAAAGGAGGAATTCTGCATGCCATTGACCTCAAAGACATATTCCATCTCTAAAAAGAGTAACAATTCAGACTCATTTTAACTGATTACTTTTTTTTTTTTAAATAAGAAATGGAGACTGATTATTATTTATCATCACTATTTCATGTTCTGGGATAGTTACCGGGTGAACATGAAGAAATATCTTCCTTGACATCAGACGAATTGCAGTTTTACATTAACACTGGATAAAAAAGAAGTTACCTTTTACAGATAAAACTCATTAAAGCTTTTAATGGAGACAGTCTGACTACATGCTTAGTTTCAGAAACAAATCTTGTGCCCCACCTTACCTAAAGGAATGTGAAAATGCCTGCAGTCTGCACAATGCCAGAGTAAGCATTAAAGAGAGAAAGGAAGTTCTGATAAATCTGAAGCAAAATATGGAACTATGTAGCTGCACCTCAAAGTTTCTCACTAAACTTCAAGAAGCAAGAAGGAGGTTAATGGCAGTGCTTTAAAACCAATGGCTGATTTTATTACACTGCTGTCCAGTGCAGCAATATTCTGTCAGATTGTGATTTTGTTACTTGCCCAGTAATTGAAAAGTAAGTTTGATCCACTACTCACAGCAAGTTACAAATGGAGATGAGTAATTATATGTTCCTGCAGTAGAAATTATATAATCAAAGAATTCTAAGTTAAGCATATGATTAGTTTGCATCAAGGAAGAATTCCCATGCAGCTAACAGTACATTTAATGCTAAAAATTACCCACAAACTTACCTAATTTGCATGAAAGGGCTGTGTCATTTGACACAGTCAAAATATGCTGTTGTATGCTGCTATTTAGGAATTAACAAGTACCAATAGTCTATTAAAAGGTAATAAAATCAAGCCACTGCTGTGAGGTGGAACAGCTTACAAAGAAGTAAGGCACCTTAAAAGGAATCCACACACACCAAGACAAGACAAAAAAAGAAAAAAGACAGATAAAGACATTTGTTGTTTAAAGGTGGTATTCCACAAGCTGAGAAAAAACAGAGAACAGAAGTGATGATGTTATGTGCATTGGGCACACAGAAGCAGGCAGGAATGCTGCCATCAGCAGTCCCATCAGAAAAATCAGCGCAGCTGTGTAGGTAACAGCTTTTATTGATTCTCTCGCATATATGAAATACATACCACATAACTCGTCTGCATCAGTTTAGACATACAAGCAGAATTTGCAGCAAATCAATCAGCATTCCTAAGACGTGCTGAAGGTTCTTGATAGATTAACTTTTAGAAGTGCTAGATACGTTAACAGCAACTTTCATCAGTCATCTGTTTAAATAAAGAATTGTTAAAAGCTAAAGAAACATACTTGACATCTTCAAACTTCTTGGTTATGACTGAACCAACAGAGGAAAAAGCAGCAGAAGCCTTCTGACCAGCCTGAGACAGGGTTTCTGATGTTTTCTTGTACCTGTGTTCAAAGAAAATTGTTACTTTAATAGAACATAAGGAGCTTTTCAGTGTACATTCAGTTTGTTTCAAACCCAGAAGTATATTTCAACTTTTAGGTGGAGCAGACAAGCCACTTAAGAAGATATTTTCAACTTCTGTAGTCCCTTCTGGTTGTGTTATCTCTGCAACCTCAGATTTCAGATCAGGTTCACCAATATACATCTACCACCCCACCCCCAGAACAGATAATTATCTGCTACTGCAGGACTTTCAAAAAGGAAAAACCACCACATAAACACAAAAAAGAACAGATGTTATTTTTGGTGCCAAGCGTCTAAAATTCATACTGAATGGTTTTGTAAAAAAAAAAAAAAAAAAAACTTCACCAGAAAAGATCTTGTAGTAAGACGTACCTCCTCTTATGTTCTGTAAAGTCATTAATTGCAGAAAAGGCAGCTCACTCTGGACTACAGGGTAAAGGTTTTGTTTGGCAAGAATACCGTGACATTGTTCTCCTCCTGCATGAACTGTTTACAATATTTTCTCAGGTCAGAAAAGAAGGATATTCTGCTGGACTTGGGAACTTAGGTATCTCGGCATTGGTACCTCAGTTCTGTTAGTCAAATATATTAGAACTGCCCATATTATGGGTGATAATTTTTCGTGAGATGATACAGCTAATAGGGTTGGCCATGGTCTCCTTGGAAGAAACCTATGATGATTTCTGCAGGCTCATTTTAGTACAACTTAACTTTGTTTTATCTACACTCAGCTTGTTTCACAAGAATCAAGGATTTAGACATATGAGCTGCATAGGTTTCACCTCAACAGTTGAGACAGACTATCATCAGGAAGCAGTACATACGCTGCGGTTGATGTAACATCTTGCCAGCTTTTGGTAATATTCTGCTTTAGTTCCTGTAATGAGTTAATTCCCAGCTTTCTCTTGATTTCTGCTAGATGCTTCTCTTTGGCAGCTAGCACTTGTGAGAGTGTCTGGATTTCCTCTTCCACCTATTGCAGCAGAGATAAGAGAACCGAGTTAACGGGTGATCTACACAGCCATTTAACTATGTAGTTATGAAATATCTACTAGACATTAGTTATGGAAGGGATAATGTGTTTTCAGCATTGCCTCATCATTGTTTCTGACTACTAAAAGGGAAATTCCGCAGTCTGTGAGTCAGAAATAGGCCTACTTGCAGCTAGCTCTATCAGTTCAATACACACAAGGAAGCAGGTAGCTCTGAAAGACAGTACGGTTAGAAATCAGTACCTTTTGACAGCACTGGCCTACGTGGAGCAAAACTGGGACAGCTGCCAAGCCTGTACGCTCCGTCAGAAGGGATACCAGTTCACAAACAGCACAAGGAAGCTCAGAGCGTCTGCTCCATACAAGTTTGTCTCCTTGCTTGACAAAACTTGGGGAGGAAGTGGGGGAGGACAGAATGGACAGAGTTGCAGACTGAGCAATTAAAAAAAAAAACCCACACACCACACCAAAACTTGTTCAGAAACTAGAAGAAACTGCTGCGTGTGTGCACTTTCTTATTTACATAAAAGGCCAAATGAGTCTCTCAGAAACACAACCAGAGCATGGTCAGATATGTCAAACAGTTTTACAGTGCTAGTCTGTAGGCTATAGATGTGTGACAAAAGGCAAAGGCATGCATCCATCCCTACTTATTCATCCAGACTGGACTGCACTACTGTAGCATCTCAGGCCGCTCACTCATTTAAGTCCCTCTGAAGGAATGCTAATAACCTCAGGGCACCTTGGTTTCGGATACCTCTCAAGATCAGCATGATACACCCTGCTAGGACCAGATTTCCCCTGCAGTTTTCAACTGATTCTTTCAGAATGGAATAATACTCAGAACTACTAAAAACAAGGCTGTACTGAATACCAGTGTATGTTTATTTCACAGCTAATGCTGGTATGCCAAACTTAACCTTAAGTTTGCAGGGAGCTACAAAGGGGAAAAAAAAATAGTCACTCAATGAAGCCTAACTTTGACAACTTTTTAAATGTAATTAGCCTGTCTGTCCCTCAACAAGTGTTATTTTTACTGCTCTTAATTTTTCTGCTACTTTAACTCATGGACAAAAATAGTTATGTGGTTAGCTGCCATCAAAGCAGTGTACACAGAACATCCTTCATGAAAATAACAGCTTTAAACCACACCACACCAGCTGAGACAATACTTGGTTTTGGCTTCCAATCATTTTCTTTTCGACAGCCTGTTTACCTCCTTCTCACATAAGGGAAAAAAGTTACACGTTTATATGTTCTGGTTTAAGCTCTGTATGCTAAGAATTTCCAGCTTAATTCCCCATAGATTTAACTAGATGTTCTCCTTGACATCTTCCTTTTCTCATTACTTCCCATGCTGTAATGAATAGGAATGCTGCACTCAAGATTCAGAATGAATACAAAGAGCACTGTGCATTCAAAGATATCATTATACCAGATTTTTATTCTCAAAACCAGTTTAAGGACTACTTGCAAGAGATTTACCTTGGCAAGCTCTTTTCTTAGCTCATTCTGCTCTTCTTCTGAGAGAGTTTCTGACATACCAACTGTAGCAGCAGCATCCTCTCCAACCTCAGGTATGGAGTCGGTTCTCAGCAGCCCTAGTGGTGAATAAAACCATTAACAGTCAGATCAAAACATGCTGCCCAGACAGCGGTTGGATGTACAGCAGTTCACATACAGCTCCTTTATGCCAGTGGATAAAAATGACTAATGAGAGGACATCACAGTCACATTCCCCAAATGCTATCACACAGAACGTTTTGGGCTAAAAGGGACCTTTAAGATCATCTAGTTCCAACCCCCTGCTACAGGCAGGGACACCTCCCTCTAGACCAGGTTGCTCAAAGCCCCATCCAACCTGGCCTTCAATGTTTCCAGGGAGGGGACATCCACAGCCTCACTGGACAACCTGTTCCAGTGTCTCACCACCCTCACGGTAAAGTATTTCTTCCTAATATCTAGGCTCAATCTATCCTCTTCCAGTTTAAAGACATTTCCTCTTGTCTTGTCGCTACACGTCCTTATAAAAAGTCCCTCCCCCCTCTTTTCAGCAAAAGAACTGCCATGGACAAAAGCAAGTTCAGCAGCAGTGAGAAAAGAATTACACAAGTAGGAACTCTTCCCTTGTATCCCGCTCAGCTCTCTGCCCCTAGTGACTCGTACCACTGTGGCTAGGAAGTTGTACGTATCTTGGACCTAGAAGTAAGCTTCTGTTGTGCTCCTGGATTTTACCCATGATCCTTCACAGTTTCAGGCAAAGGAGGGAGAACAATATCATTTCACTGATGTGCTCACTTCACAGATTTGTTTGCTCCTATTCTTAATTAGTCCTTTGCTTACAGCAATCACAGCATCATAGAATATCCCAAACTGGAAGAGACCCACAAGCACCATGGAGCCCAACCACCTCCAGGCTCCACACAGGACCATCAAAAAAAAAAAAAAAAAGAAATCAAACCCTATATCTGAGATTGTTGTCCAAATGCTTCTTGAACTGTGACAGCTTCAGGCCGTGCCCACTGCCCTGGGCAGCCTGTTCCATGCCCACCGCCCTCAGAACCTGCCCCTAACCCCCACTTGCCCCTCCCCTGACACAGCTCCTCGCCGTTCCCTCGGGCCCTGTCGCTGTCACAAAGAGCAGAGCTCAGCGCTGCCCCTCTGCTCCCTGTGAGGAGCTGCAGCCGCCATGAGGCCTCCCCTCAGCTCCTCTGCTCTGGGCTGAGCACACCAAAAGATTTCCCATTTTGTAGCTTTGCAGCTGATACTTAAGCACACAGCTCACCGGAACGAAGTAATCCTATACTCATTTGCAAAAGACCAATTTGCAGAGAGATGGCATCCCAGAACTACCACTCTATTCAAGTCGTAAAATACAACAAATTAAACCAAGAGGGATATTTTGCTTGTAAGGATAGAGAGTGTGCACGAGTGCATGTAAAAGCAGTAAGTCAAGCCTGGAACAGTTAGGCACGGCTCTCCTCCAGCCAGCCGCTAGCTGCTCTGCTCGCAGCAGCCTGGCACTGCAGTGCTACGGGTAACCTGAGAACAATTGCCTTCTCTATCCTTTCATACAGTTCAAAGCGTACATTCATTCAGACAAGCTGAGGACACATTATTTAACATTCCCTTACTAGTCACTACAGTAATTACCAGATGCAATTCCACCCTCATTTCAGCAGCTTTTGATGGCATTACATGATACTATTAGGCTTGGGAATCCAGCAACTCATTAATGAGCAATGAGACCATCACTCTGATTTCCTTGTGAGACTTGATATCAAATAGGTATATCACAATCAAGTCAAAAATTCGGGAAAAAGAAAAGATACTGCAAGGTGGTATATCTACAAAATACTCCCAGCAGCTAGCAGCTGTAAAGCCTGTAAGAGGAGAAGCCTTCTTGATAGTTACTAAACTCAACTGAAGCTCCATTTCCACAAATAATTTCCCGTATGTTTTCTACCTATATTTGTACCGAGAATAATTCTGCTTTCTGCTACATGGGCAGAACATTTCTAAGAGGCAAGTCAGCTGCAGAGTTACTGATCCGGGAGCACAAAATCGGTATCATGTTTTCCCAGTGATTTACGCCTGTCTTACACAAACATAACACAAACCTGCCTACAGGTTTCCCAATTATTTTCTGGCAGAAGCTTAAGGGGAGGAAGAAAAGGGTTCAAGTCCAATGTTTAAATCAAAGCACAGCACTACAACCCTGAGAACAAATGATTACAGCTCTTCTACAAATAAACAATCTGGTTGTGGGACATGAACACATTTCCTTTTCTTAGGATCAAGCTGTTAAGAATGCCATAACTTTTTATCTAGCTGCTATCTATGCTATTAATTACATATGCTCAGCTGAAGGAAGAAATTGAAATTGCATTTTATCCCTGACACGCTACAACCCTCAGCACGCTGGCCTTTGACAGCCAACTTACTCTAAGCCTGCACTCCTTTCAGGCCCTACAAAGCTTGCCCTTTCAAAACCAAATTGCAGAAGCTTTTCAGGCACCAAAGAGCACACTGACTACGGAGCATTAGCGCATCCCGCTGAGAGGTTGTTCAATCTCATTATGAAGAGTTATCTGGTTTAGCTCACCAAAAATAGATCAAGTGAATTCAGCAGCAGGAAAACATGTTGGATCATCTCTCTCACCAATAGCCTGTTTTGGGAAGACACCCTACCTTTGGAAAACTGGGGTATTAATGCAGTTTATGCTTCTTGTTGCACACAACATTGAACTTGAGATTCAACACCAAGAAGAAAAGTGTTAAGAAGCTGGGAGAGATCTCTCCTCCATATTCCTAGATTCTCTTGGAAGATAGGAAATCACTGCTAACAAGACTCCTCCACACCTCACCGAGTTCATCTCATCACACCTTCCCCTACTTGCTCTCTGCCCCCCTCCCATTTATCCTGTCTATCCAGCCACCTATGCTCTCACTCTCTGTTACCAGTCACCTCTACACTTGTTTCATTCCTGTTCCTCACCTCAATACTTGCAGGACGCAGTGCATCTGCACTATTGGAAGGCAGTGCTTTACTTTCATTTTTAGTTTACAGTTCTTTACTTTACTTTACAAAATGCTTAACACATTTGACACTCTGCTACAACCAAGTTCAGCACAAGTGTTTCTAGTCTCTTAAGGAAAGAGAAAATTCTGTAGAGATAGTCCAGTAGTTGGAAATACTTATCCTGTACTGGAAAACTTGCATAGTTTTAAGGTCAGTTTTTAGGTGTCTGTATCTCTAAGACTGACATATTATCCCAAAAGTTTATTAAATCTAGTTAAATGAATCAAATAGAGCCATTAAGAATTTGGTTTGTGTAAGACATAACCAACTATGAGCAGCCAGGAAAACAATCTAAGCCCACATTATTCTTCCGCATTCAGCTTACACTCCGGTTTTGGTCTGGGGCTCGCTCTGTTTATCTTCAGAGCAAGTTTGTTACTTATCCTGACCTAAAGGTCCACCACTTCTTGGCCCGAATTTGGAGATTAGCAGTAAACACAAGCCCTTTAAGGAACCACTGGTCACTTCAGATTAGCAGTGGCCTTTGGGGTGGGGAAGGGTTAGCCTTTACAAAGCCTGTGTTTAGGCAGACACAGGCTGAGCCAAAATACTCAGGATGAGTGCCTACGATCACTATGCAGCTGACAAAGCTGAAGAAAAAAAAGGTACTTATTAGAGCTCAGAAGAACAAGCTGTTGGAATGATCTTGAATTTCTAAGACTTGAATAACATGACTACAGAGTGTATTTATTTCACAATACATATGATCAAATTTGAAGTATAACCTATTTATCTCAGTGAAAATAGCAGTCAGATTTTCTTTTGCCAGCTTAGGCTTCTCCCAAACACAGACCAAAGTGAATGAATAAGAAAACAACAAAGGTTGCAGCTTACTGCCATACATCAGCACTAGGTACAGAGGACAGCTGCTGCCCCTCTTGAGGAGGGGTGAGATGCAGAGCTGACTGCTGCTCCTCAGCAGCCTGTAGCTCATCTAGGTCATGCAAAAGTTTGGTTTCACTCAAGCAGAGGCTTCCCAGAGGATGCACTTTAAAATTTTAAAGAGCAAGACCACAACGAAAAAAAAAAAAAGCTAAGCTTTCTGTATTTGTAATTACTCTGGAGAGCCAGGCACTGGAAAATAACGTGCAGCAGCATGGAAGAAAGATGGCAAAAAGCAGACGAGGCTGCACCAGGAGGCATGGTGCTGGCTATCTGCACACCAGCTTACCAGCTGGAAGCAGGTTGGGATTAGCACCAAGCTCCAGCAGCACAGCATGCAACAGCCACCTGCAAGTACACCAAGTTAAGTGCAGGGGTAAGATGTACGGCATTTCAAATGCTAGGTGGAACAGAATCCAGGTTTTAGAAAGCATTTCTGGTAGTCAGTGAAATTTTTTTTTATACCAAGGTGGCAGTAGATGAAGTAACTTCAGAGCTTTAGATAGCCTAAGTATGCAATTCCTGCACTTTTCCCTTCCAAAAAATTGAACAAAAATCTAACAAACCAGTCTGGATACATCAATCTTGCAGATATTGCCCTTCTGTTCCTAATCTTATTACTTACTTTGTTTTTCCCTGGAATTGCCTTTCTACAGTTGAAAAAATTAGATAAAGCTGGTAAATGAGACACGACCTACATGACATACCAAAGCTAACAGATCACCACAGTTACCAGCAGGACTCTGACCTTCATTTACATCTGTCTTTCAGCCAAATCACATTTCCACAGATCTCAGCCACTCAGCTTCCCACATGAAGTTGTTAAAAAGAAGTTACCAGGCTTGGTCAGCGTAGGCGACCCAGGTGGAGTAAGGTTTATGCCGGGTGACAGGTAAAGGTAGTTTCTGTCCACTCCCGCATTGAAATCAAAGGGTGACTTGTAATCCTCGTACAGATCCATGCCAGGAAGCTCAGAGAGCACCGCCATCCTCTGCTTCTGCTGAAGGAGGCATCTTCGCTTTGAGCAGCCACACAGAGCACGGGGCTTTCTTCACCCCTTGTTTCTTCCCCCAGCTCTCACTGTACCTCCTCATCAAATTCAGCCGACACCTCTCTTAAATCAGATGCAGCCTTTCAGCAAGTAATTTCTTAACCATGTCGCAGCTTCTGCTGTTTACACGGCACAAAGCTGAGTTCCTGTCAATTTATAACCGGAGCTGGACTCAAACAGACCGTGCCTTTAACAAACACCCACAGTGCGCTGCTCCCAGGCTCCTGGAGAAGCCTTCCTCCTTCCTGCAGGACTGCATCACGAATTTTCAATCATTTAAATAAAAAAAGGTCAGCTGACAGCAGCTACACCAGGATCTCCTTAATCTTCTAGGACACAAAAGGATTACCCGCAGTAATCTATCCTATATACCATCTGTGTAGGACTTTTTCCTCTGATTAATGGAAAATTCTGCCTGCGTAGCTCTGCTTCCCCAGCTGTTCCCAGTGGCGCAGCGACCAGTGGCCAAAGCCAGTCCCACTGCCCAGCATTACACTGCAGGGCAAGCTCTGAAGGTGACAGCAACCGCCTCCAACGGCTGCACTGATACCTGCCCGGCTTTTCTTTTTTAGGAAGGTGCTGATGTGCATTATGGTATTTGCCCGAGAGGCTAAACATACCCAGGTATGAGATGTGTTTGTTTTTTTTTTTCTTTTCTTTTCTTAAAATAAATAGAAGCTCACTGCCCTGTGCCCCTGGAGCTCCAGTCACTCAGAGCAGCCAGTTTTATGCCAAGAACCGGTAATACCGGAACACATGGCCATGACGAAATCTATTTGCTTTAAACACGTATACTGTGAAGAAAGACTAACTTGCACAAGCTATCTGACCTCATGCTGTAAATTTAAGATCCAGCCCTGGAAAGCAGAAGTTCTTACCCAAAAGAGGCACTCAGCCCAGTTTTGCAGCACTTTGCTACTTTTTCCCCCTAAGGTCAGCTCCTTTCACTGAAAACACAGCTTCACTAACAAGACAGAGAACCTTCACAGCTAAGCAGCTTCCTTCACTGAGCTCTCCCAGCTCCACGCTTTGTGCCTGGGCTCTGAACCACAGCCTGCACACAGAGAGTACAATCAGATGTAAGCTAATCTTTCCCCTCCTCCCCACCCTCCCCACAAGCAACACTGTGAGACAGAGCTGACCAGAGCCATTACACCACTGCACAGCCACAGAAGCAAAGGAGTCGTGCCGCACACTCAAGTCAATGTGATCCCGAGGGATACCACTTCAGTTTTAACTCCTCCTTTCCACCGCAGGAGCAGAGCTCTGGGCTAATTAAAGAGCAGTTCCTTCAGCTGCAGACCTACATTGGTTTCTGGAGCAGGCAACCTCCAGGCTCCTAACAATGAGAGTACAGCAGCCTGAAATACAGATCTCCACTATTTCCCAAATCCACTCAAAAGAAAAGAATATGATGTCCCTCTGTATTGCTGACATGTGACTTAAGCACCAGCCAGAAGTATCGCTAAATTTATCTGACAAAGGTCAAAGCTCTGGTCACAGATTCTGGTTCAAGCATCCAGAAACAGCAGAGAAGAGTACCATAGCTACAGCAGTCATAGGCTGCTAACCAAGCACAACAACATGAAGAGCTACCAACACTGTTTTGCAGCCTTTCATCATGCTATCCTGCACAAAAGCTCAGGCAGGAGCTGCACTAACTGGATTAGACAAATGAGAAGTTATTAGATGTGGCAAGGTGGAAAAGCTGAATGTTACCAGCTGTCATTCTCCTGACACAGGAAACACGAAGGTGAGTTTACTACCTACAATTTAACAACTCCAGAGAATCACTCATTGTAAACTAATCAATGCTAGCACATTATGACTGTTAGAAATAGCTACTGCAGGAAAAAGAACTTCTAATGGAGATTCAATCATGCCTGCCAACAGCCAGGAATACCATTTCCTGGCCAAGGGTATTTAATAAGAGCCTATACTTACATTCTTGTCACTTACAGGAAACTCCCTGCATTGCTTTTTAATGAGTGGTATGAGGCAAAACAATCTGGTGCTCTTCTTGTATCTTCATTTCATCTAAGTTGGTTTCATATCCCTACTGACACCCAGACTGACAGACTCATATCATCGATCTTGGCACCCATTACACCACAGACAGAAGTGTGCATGGGCCAAACTCTGCTGTGCACCTTCACTGTAAACCAAGATGAGCCCAAGGCATATCACTACACTGTAATTTCAGGTTACAGGGAGGTTTGACCCATTACATATCTAAGCTCCCAGGTCAAAGACTGAATTCTTCCATCTTGGCTTACACACAGCCTCTTTGCCCAGATTAAGCTAGTTTACAGTGGCCACAGAGCTAGGTTGCTACAGCAGCTCCCTAACAAGCCACCTGGATACCTCTCATCAGGCTCCCACTCTTCCCACAGGAGCACCACTCCTCCCTCTCTCTCCTCTAGCCATCTCCCTGGACAATTTTCTTCCTTGGTTACCTAGGGAAGCCTGATGCTCTTTATCTCTAAATTGGAAAGATACACATTTGAAGACTGGACTATTAGATGAACAGAGAATTGGTTGAAAGATTGCAGCCACAGGGTTGTTGTCAACAGCTCTATGTCCAGGTAGAGGCTGGTCATGAGTGGTGTCCCCTAGCAGTCCATCCTGGGACCAGTGCCCTTCAACACTCTTATCAATTATATAAACAGTGAGTGCACCCTCAGCAAGTTTGCTGATAACACCAAGCTGAGTGGTGCAGTTGACACAACAGAAGGGAGGGGAGCCATCCAGAGAGACCTAGACATGCTCAGAAAGTGGGTACACAAGAATTTAATGAGGTTTAACAACACCAAGTGCAAGGTGATGCACTTTGGTTGAGGCAATCCCCGATATGTCTACAGAATGGGAGAAGAACTCACTGAGAGCAGTCCCGTTGAGACGGACTTGGGGGTCCTGATGGACAAAAAGTTGGACTTAAGGCAGCTCAGAAGGCCAAAAGTATCCTGGGCTGCATTAAAAGAGGAGTGGCCAGCAGTGTAAGAGAGGTGATTGTCCCCCTCTGCTCTATCCTTGTGTGGCCTCATCTGGAGTACTGTATCCAATCCTGGGGTCCCCAGCACAAGAAGGATGCAGAGCTGTTGGAGTGGGTCCAAAGGAGGGCCACCAAGATGATCAGAGGGCTGGAGTACCTCTTCTATGAAGAAAGGTTGAGGGATTTGGACTTGTCTAGATCGGAGAAGGCTCCAGGGAATCCTCATTGTGGCCTTCCAATACTTGAAGGGAGCTTATAAACAGGAAGGGGCAGACTTCTTAAACAATCTGATGTCAACAGGACAAGGGAAAACGCCTTTAAACTAAAAGAAGAGTAGATTTATGTTAGATGCTAGGAAGAAATTTTTTACTCAGAGGGTGGGAAGGCATGGGAACAGGCTGCCCAGGGAAGCTGTGAATGCCCTATCTCGGGAGGCATTCAAGGCCTGCTTAGATGGGTTCCTGGGCAGCCTGATCTAGTGGTTGGCAACCCTACCCATGGCAGAGGGGTTGGTACTAGATAGTCTTTAAGATCCTTTTCAACCTATGCCATTCTGTGATTCTTTGCTCAGAAGCATGAGCCAGTTTGGCTGCAAGGAGAACTGCATCCCTAAACAGTACAAGACTGCATCCACTCTTCCAGGCCAGGGACAGCACAACTTCCAGACTATCTGCCATCCCCAGCTCCCCCACTTCAGGGAAGGCAAATACTCCCCTGCCAGCCACAGCAGCCTGCTTCTTCCTCCACTCCTTCCCCAGTGCAGCCAGGAATGTGGAGCAGAGCAAGACTGCCTGCAGAGCTGGGCCCTGCTAGCTCTTGGCTTGGTGCCCTTTGATCTACGGCACGAAGCTTTTGGACAAGGTTACTAGCTCACCACGCTCTAAGCACTGCTGGACAGGGGCAGATTCCCCCCATGCAGCAGCCTTTCTAAAGTGTCCTTCCATGACCAAAACATCCCATTGTACAGCCTTCCTCCCCCCTGCTCCTCAAGGTAATTCATAGCACACTGAGCTGGCTCAAGATGAATTGAGGCCGCAAAGCCATACTCTATTAGATGCATCTCCTGGTGCAATTACATACAATTCAGAGCTGTAAGAGAGTACGTGTAGGATTACATTATGAGGCTTAGAGCAGTTACTCTGCATGCTCAAATCTTTAGTTTGGCCTGCATAGCAAATCCACTTCTTACAGCTGTATCTAGATTATTACTGCAACTATCAGCTGCAAGCCAGTACCTAAAGAGTGCAAGAGACTTGTACCAAGGACAGGAAACAGTGGGGTTTTGCTCACTACACAACAAATTAAAACTGAAAATTTTGCTGTGGATACTTCTGCTGCTTCAGAACTTACACTTGTCTTTAACAAGGCAGGATAAGGAAGCAGTCAGCACTTCAGGCACCTACACCGTGTTAGAAGCTGACATTCAGAAGACTGGCACGAAGGTAGATTACTTCTGTCAAGGACGCTTGAACCAATTACTGACAAATTTGACTGAATGTTACAAAGTGGCTCGGAAAGGCTCAGCAAGACATTACCACCAGGCTTCCCACCATTAACCATGTTGTAATCTGCTCTGTTAAGGTTTGAGTGCATGTGAAGCTTTCTCAGACAACTACTGAGCACCGAGTTAGCACAGACTGTGCACATCATTAATCATGTGAGAGGGAACTTTCTGCACAGTTAGAAGAGCTGTTATGACTGAGCAAACACTGCTAACTGGCTGTTTGCCTGCTTATACCTTCTGATACCACTGGCTGCCCAGTTCTACAGCTTCCCAAGGCTCAGCCCAAGGCTAGCCAGCAACAAGTAAAGTAAAGCAATAACATTAAAGCATTTTTTCTTGGTGATGATTAAGTAAAGCTAAGACGTTATAGTAGTCTTGCAGATAAACTGCTTTCACATGTTTAGGCCTTGAAGGAAAATAATTTATTTACATATGGATAAAGTTACACCCACCTTCCCCTAACGAAACCAAATCCAGTTCTGCACTGCGTGGGCACCTGTAACATCCTGATTTCCTACCTTTGTGTCCTCTACAAGCACAGCTGTGAAACATGCACCAGAGCACATATTTTAGGCAAGCCTTGCATAACTTCAGCAGTTGGATCTGGAAGCAAAGGAGGGTGGGGTGGAGGGGCAAAGAGCATCATCAGAGAATGGAAAGATGAGTTGGCTTTATGTGGAGCAGAGCAAGAGAGATTATCTCCTATTTCAAGGTTGACTGCCTGATCAGCCCGCAGCTGTTTTGAATTCGCAGCTGCTACACTCTGCAGACAGGCAAAACTGCAAAGAGACCTTTTAGTACCAGCAACCAGAATAAAGACTTCCAACAAGGTCTTCCCTCACCTCCACCTCTCCCAGGCAGGTCTCAATCAGGCAGCAAATCAGACTTCTGTCACCACTCTAGCTGAGTTTTGCAGGGCCTAAGCCATTTTTAAGAGATAAAAAGCCACTTAAGCAACCTAAGCCAACTAGGCCCTGAAGCATAAATTTGATCTTCAAAGCCTTACCAGTTTATAGACAAGTAAAGCCTTTCAGCACCTGATCCAAGGCTTTAAAACTGCTTTAGCATAAGAAGATGCCATGAAGCAATAAGATAAAGCCAAATAGTAAGCGAGCATTTAGCTAGTACACTTTTGCTCAGATTGGACATTTGGAAAAATTTCTTCTCTGAAAGAACGATGAGGCACTGGAACAGACTGCCCAGGAAGGTGGTGGAGTCACCATCCCTGGGGGTGTTCAAGCGTTGTACTAAGGGACACGGTTCAGCGGGGAAATACTGGTGGTAGGTGAATGGTTGGACTGAATGATCTTGGAGGTCTTCTCCAACCTTGATAATTCTACGATTCTGTTTTCTACGCTGTGCTCTCTCCCCTTCCTTTAAAGGTCAGTTCATGGCACAGATGTGGTTGCAGAGTTATAGCAGCTGCTGAATAGCAACAGCCCAGGCCTCTACAGCCCTATTAGTAGAGGCCAGCAGACTAATATAGAGGTTTAGGGATTTGCTGTCTTCTAGCAGAGTCCGACTTGCCACCATCACACCAATTTCAATAGTGCAGCCTGTCCCCAAGACTTCCTCTGGACTACCTCTTCATGCAATTGCACTGTCTAATGGGGTTCTATTTATAGAAACATCTCCAACGTTTTCCTAGAGGTAAACTGTCTTCATTCACTCATATTAAAAACAAAGTAAAAAAAAACACACACGTTAGAATGATCAGTATCTTCCCAAGATGTACCATCCTGCAACACAGACACTGGTGAGTTTGGGATTACTGGTGGTGTTCTTTTCCTAAAGCAGTTTCAGCTCACGGCAATTCCAACAGCTGAGGTATGTCTTGCAGCAGCAGTTCTCATCTCCTTTCCTCCCAATACAATTACAAACTCAGACTAATTTCCTAAGATGTTGTGAAGGAGTAGATCCACATTTCAGCATATTTTGCAGCCAGACAAGCTCATACAACCTTACAGGCTTGAGGAGGAGTGGCTGGAAAGCTGCCTGACAGAAAGGGACCTTGGTGTGCTGATGGACAGTCGGCTGAATACGAGCCAGCAGTGTGCCCAGGTGGCCAAGAAGGCCAATGGCATCCTGGCTTGTATCAGGAATGGTGTGGTGAGTAGGACTAGGGAAGTCATCCTGCCCCTGTACTCGGAACTGGTGAGGCCCCACCTCGAGTACTGTGTTCAGTTTTGGGCGCCTCAGTACAGAAAAGACATTGAGGTGCTGGAGCAGGTTCAAAGAAGGGCAACAAGGCTGGTGAAGGGCTTGGAGAATATGCTCTACAAGGAGCAACTAAAGGAACTGCGGCTGTTCAGTCTGGGAAAGAGGAGACTGAGGGGAGACCTCACTCCTCTCTTCAAATACCTGAAAGGTGACTGCAGTGAGAGCGGGGCTGGTCTCTTCTCAGTGGTGACAGGACAAGGGAAAATGGCCTCAAATTGTGCCAGGGGAGGTTTAGGTTGGATATCATGAAAAACTTCTTTACAGAAAGGGCTGTTAAGCACTGGAACACTGGAACAGGCTCCCTGGGGAGGTGGTTGAGTCACCTTCCCTGAACGTGTTTAAAAGCCTTTTGGATGTGGTGCTCGGGAACATGATTTAGCGGTGGGTTGTTAGAGCAGTATGGTTAGGTTGTGGTTGGACCTGATGATCTTTAAGGTCCTTTCCAACCTGAGCAGTTCTATGATTCTATACCACTGTAAGATCCATAGCCTTTTTTTTTTTTTTCTCTCCAGAGAGTCCAATCCTTGCTCAGAGACGGAAATGGGAAAATCTTCAGGAAGATACAGCTGAGCCGCAGCTAGATGACAGTTAAGTGATTAGGAAGAAAAGAGGCTGTGGTGCAGAACAGGACTGTTTTAAACAAAGTTTGAGTCTGTAACTTCTCAATCTAATTAAAAGCTTAACTGAAGCGAGTTCGATTGGAACAATTCCCAGCTCCCTCAGAAGACAGCTCTGATCTCCTGGGCTCTTAAGCCCTCTTCCAGCTACACACCAATGCTTCTGCCTCCAAAAAGAACTCCAGAAAAGCTCAGTGCCAACCCCACAGTATTGTGTCTGACCACAAAATTGTTACAAGTTATGGTGAATCGTGTACTATGAAATTTGAAAAGATAATCACCAGGAAAGCACCATCTGTAGTTTTATCATGACCTTTTTAATAACACCAGCAAACACCTTTTCAGCGCTTGAGGTATGGACTAACTCCCACCATGTATTTACCAAGCTGGCACCTGGATTTTGCACAGTCAAAAGATGTAAACTCCACACTATAAAGGATAGAAGCACAACAGGTGACAGTACCTGAAGCACCTGTGCAACCAAGCAGCGCACAAGTGTACGCAAACAACAGGGTTTAGGAGTAGTAGTCTACCAAATGTACTTTGGCAAACACAACAAGTGAACGTATTGGTTCTGAGCTTCATGTTTGAAGCACAGAGACTCCACATCCACAGCTCAGACTCAGGCATGGAGACCTGGCTTGGTGGGACCCCACAGCTTCTAGCGCATCATTTCAGTACACTCTAAGTGAGTATAGCTCCCTCACACAGCCTGGCCCTGGGGGGTGGCAAAGGAATGCTTTGTCCAGAGATCTGTGAGAACACGCCACACGAGCTTTGAGGTCTGTGCGAGCAGTCAGCCAGCTCAGTGCATTTGCAAGTGCACACTGTACTGTGGCAGGCAGCTATGTGCTGGGAGGTGTTATCATCCAGATGGAGATGGCTGGACAAAGTCACAGCCTGTGAGAAAGGCTGGGAACACTGGCCCTAGTGCCATGCATTGGGGGAGGAGGAGGCCTCCACCTTGTCAAACAGGTTTGCAAACACCCATCAGAAATAAGTAGAATTCTATTCTGTATTTTCTAAACTGAGGCATGGACAGAAATTTCAGAGAACACCTAGAACTTCCACATCTCCCCAGCATGCAGGAAAGTGATGTGACTGATAAGCAAGGGACATGTACAACAGCAGAGAATGCTCTGATTTCAGTTTGGAGTCTGTAGGCAAAAGGTACCTGACCAGTCTAGTTCAGCCAGGTTCTGGAAGCAGCAGCCTGTATATACATAAAGGCCCTGACTTACATTTTGTTCACAAGATGAATGAATGAGCAACATCTTATGAATATATGATACGTGGTGTCAGACCTTTAACTCTTACTAAAAAAGTTTTGGAAAGCCATTCACTTCTCCTGGACTCCTGTTCTCCAGAAGGCAAGTAAATGTATGACTCTGTGTGAGTGAACTTTTTCCACTGAAGAAAAAACCTGAAGATGACAAATTCACTGTCAGTGTCACTATGCTAAAGCTACCTCGTGTTTCATTTAAAGCAGAAACCTATACTCCTTCAATCCACAGATTTAACAGTGCCTATGAAGCTAGACTGAAGTTGACTCTGAATTCCCATGTTGACTCCTCAGTTTATTCCCCACCTGCCCCACTGCAGTTTCCTTTATTTCTCCAGCAACATTCCCCAGCTCTTGCTGTCACAGTCTCCTAGCAAACATCCTCGGTCCAGACAACAGCTGGTACAAGAACATTCAGTAGGAGACATGGTAGGCAACGTTTAGGTATCCTCAACCCTTACAACCTCACTGCAAGTTTGACAGGTCTTAGTAGAAGCATCACTTGAATGCTGCTGTTACACACAGAGCTCAATGGCATCCATAACAGAGCCTCTACCAGGATTTTTTTTGATACCTTACATTTTCTCTGATCCCCTCATTGCATTACCCTGCCCTCCTCCAGAGCTGGCTTAAAGCAGATAATGTATCACAGTTCAGCAGACGGTACTTGACATAAAACAATCAAAACAAATGATGGCCATTGCCAAGTTAACATACTTAACCTATTTTCTACTCCCCTCAGACGGTTTGCCTGAACAAACTTAAGATTTAAACTTCTGAAATCCAACAAGTGAAATCCAGTTGGCTGCACTGCATAGTGCTTCAAGTTTAATGCCTATAACACAAGTAACTGCAAGCAACAAGTTGTGTAGAAATTTTTTGCACAGCAGGACCACAATGTCTTTCTTGTAATGAGAGGCCCAAAACCGACCACCGTACTCAAGGTGCAGTCGCGCCAGTGCAGCACAGAGGGATCATCACTTCCCTGCTGGCAACACTACTTCTCATACAAGCCAGGGTGCCATTGGCCTTCTTGGCCACCTGGGCACACTGCTGGCTCATGATCAGCTGAGCATCAACCAATACCCCCAGGTCTGTTTCCTCTACACAGTCTTCCAGCCACTCTGCCCCAAGCCTGTAGCATTGCCTGGGGTTCTTGCGGCCAAAATGCAGGACCCAGCACTTGGTCTTGTTGAACTTCATCCCACTGGCCTCAGTCCAGCGATCCAGCCTGTCCAGATCCCTCTGTAGGGCCTTGCTACCTCCAGTCAGATCGACACTTCCCTCCCAACTTGGTGTCAACTGCAAACTTACTGAGGGTGGACTCAATGCCCTCATCCAGGTCATCAATAAAGATATTGAACAGGACAGGCCCCAATATCAACCCCAGAGGGAACACCACTCGTGACCGGTTGCCAGCTGGATTTAACTCTATTCACCACCACTCTCTGGGCCCAGACCTCCATCCAGTTCTTCACACAGCAAAGAGCGTACCTGTCCAAGCCAAGGGCTGCCAGCTTCTCCAGTAGAATACCATGGGATACAGTGTCAAAAGCCTTGTTGAAGTCTAGGTAGACCACACCAACAGCCCTTCTCCCATCTACCAGGCAGGTCACTCGACCATAGAAGGAGACCAGGGTGGTCAAGCAGGACCTGCATTTCATGAACCCATGCGAGCTAGGCCTAATCCTCTGGCTGTCCCATACACGACATGTGATCTCCCTCAAGATGATCTGCTCCATAACCTTCCCTGGCACCGAGGTCAGACTGACAGGCCTGTAGTTCCCCAAATCCTCCTTATGACCTTTCTTGTAGATGGCAAGCCTCCAATCCTCTGGGACCTCTCCAGTTGACCAGGAATGCTGACGGAAAGCGGCTTGGCTATCACCTCCACCAGCACTCTCAGCACCTTTGAGTGGATCCCATCCAACACCACGGACTTCAGGCAGTCCAGGTGGAGTAGCAGGTCTCCAACTGTTTCCACTTGAATGGTGGGGGGCTTATTCTGCTCCCTATCTGAGACTTCCAGGTCAGGGGAAGTCCTTGTAATGGATTCTACCATTGCTGCAAATTGGTTACGCTCAAAATACAGGGCTTGAATATTTCTGCACTACTCTTAATCTTTCTATGGAAACAAGAAAGAATCCCATAACTACATGTACAATAAGCCAGGAAGAATTCAGTCACAAAAGCAGCAGCTCTATGCAGGGTTCTCTTTGGCTTTGCTTTTTCATTATTATTTTGTTTAAATGTAACACAGTAATATCACCACTGAAGTTTCCATTACATTAATAAGTGCTCTGAGATTTTATGATTGATACGTCCTTGAATGACTTTTAATGCTGCTTGAGCTGAATAAATCCTGTTAAGAGACATTTGCTCTTACTCCAAGTCAGACTAGGACAATCAATTAAATGAAATGGTTAGCTGACAGAGATAATGCTGTCACATGAATCAGACAGCCATAAAACAGTGATTGCTCCAACAGAAGAGGAAGACAAAGAGAAGGGTCAAGAAAGCTTGTCTGGAGATGATTTCACGAGAAGTGGGAAAGCTTTTAAGGATTTCTATGTCCTGGAAGAACTTGAGTATCCCTTTTCTGACACATGGCTTTGGGCAGAAGATACCACTTTTCACCTCTGGGTAACATTACAGGAAATTTATATTTGCTTTTTCACAACCTACATAGGAAACACCTTCAGATTACTGATCTCAAGACTCAAGATTTCCAAGCAATATTCTTATATTTACGCATGACATAATTCTGTCCCCATTTACCCCATAAAAAAAACAACCAAGTAAGCTGGTGTTTAGTTTTGCTAAGTATCAACATACTTGGACAAGGTGATCTCTAGGCTCCTTACTTATATTCCCACAGAGCATTAAGTAGAGCAAGCTAAACCATTTATTTTACTGACATGAGAGCCTCACAGTATTTCAGCTTGACCTCAACATCACTACAAACCCTACAAATACAGCTTTTCACAACTAACTGAGGCTTAGCATCACTTCTTGCCACACAAGCTCACCCATCACACGCCCCATTGCACAGCAGTAGATATATGAAAAAATACTACTCTCACTCACTCGAGATACAGCCATGCTACAGTCTGAGCGATCAATTTTCTGCTTAGATTAGTCTAATGGATTAGTCTAGTAAACTTTTCAACCCTTACGCTTCAGGAGTGGTCTAATTGAGACCTAGTGGAAAAGCTTCCGGAACGACAAGAACACGGAACAGATGCAAGCCGGACAGGCACCAGGGTGGTCCCAGGGGAAGATGACAAGGGCTCATTCCAGGTCCCGCCAGAGCCAGCCACAATGCAGACACAACACCCAGACCATCACACAGCTCACAGGAGATGTCCTGACACTCCAGCCTTAGCTGGAACTCTAACCACCTTGCTCAAGGCTCCCAGTGTTGTCCAAAGCAATCTACACAAGCCAGAAATCAAGCTGTCACTGCACTAGGAGGCAGGGAAGAAAATGAGCTAAAATAAGAAGGAGCTTGGCCACAGCAGCGCTGCTTGCCAATCCATTCCCCACACATGACCATCTTGGGACCAGTATTGCAGAGCTGGGTGCAACAGAACCTGAAGGAAATACAAAAAGCATCTCTTCTATGCACTGCATATAAGATAGCAAACTTGAGACAAAGTCTCCAACTTCCTTCTGGAGAATAAGCTTTCAAAGAGCAGATAAGGATCTATCCTTTTCCTTGAGATCAAATCCTCTCTAAAACAAAGTTGTGGAGCACAGAGCTAGAAACCACAAGTGGTTTTGGGGGAGATGCAGCACAGCAGGACAGGTGCTTTAAAACCTCAAGGCTCAAAACTAAGCACAATGCAATGTAAGTGGCCTGTCTGTCTTCTGCCAAGCGGGCGACATCTGGCAGCAGGAAAGTCAATATTTAATCGAGGCTCATTCCCCAGCGCTGTGAAGTAGGCTGGGGATGCTCCACATCTCTGGCAGTGCTCCAGCTGCTCAGAGCTGATCTTCAGGGACCACCTCACGCAGGTCCAGCAGTGCTATGGAGACAGTAGGCAGCAGTTCCTAATCCGCTCCTGCGCACTGCAGCCTGTCTGCACTCAGACACAAAACTCAGCTTTGTAAACAGTAATCAGAGTGCTAGAAAGAGTCAGCGGGTTGGTTAACAGCAATGATTAGCTTGAGGCAGGAGATCTCTGCTGCTTCTCAAAACTCAGGAGCCCTTAAGACATTCGCAAAACATGTGAAGTGTGCTGAAGTACACCAAGTTTATCAAGCCTTTCAAATGCCACAAGGCAACGGGTGTTTAGTTTGAGAACAGCTGAAGAGAGGGCTGAGTACGACTGTTTTCTGCTCAGCTCCAGACTCCTATTAGCTTAAAGTACTTTAGAAAAAAAGCAAACAAGCAAAACAGATGTGAACAACAACCGTCACACACACAGGCAAAACATGCCGATTTGCCATGCTAAATTACAACCACAAGCATTACCTAGAAAGTTTCTCTTTGAAGGTTTTTCTCTTCAACTGGGATCAGTGCCAAGCACAGGGGAAACATCTGACTGAAAACGCCAACACCAGCCCAAGTCACTTCCCTTGGTGCATCATTCAACTACACTCTGAACTCAGGGGTCCCTGACAAAACTCCACACCCCTCCAGCTGCTACAGAAGGGAGAGCAAAACAGAAGTCTGCCTTTCTGCCTCTTCTAACCTCTCCCACCACCCACAGCAAGCTGCTCCCCAGCCTTTGCAATCCTGTAACATAGTATTGCCATTGCTTGAGACTGGAGACCCCATGGCTCTACGTTAATCATCACTGGAGATCCACAGCTGGTCCAAACTAGATTTCAGCGGTAACAAATATGGCAAAGAAATTATAACTAACATATATAAGCATGTTGCATACTGTAAATTTAGATGTAACAGAGCTTGAAATCCAACAAGGGAAAAAGCAAAAGAGTAAAAGCATGTTAGCAAACATGAAAAGGATTCAAGCGGACCCTCAAGTGAGGAAGAAGCCATCAACTTCCTCCCAGCAAAAGTGTCACAGTAGTGCCATCGTGCCATACTAACAACTTACTCTTAGTAGCCCTGCCACTACCAGAATGACATTACCAGCCTTAGGAGGCTGGTGGAAGGATGAGAGTAACACCTGGAGAAGGTGTAGAAACTAAACATGCATACAAGAACATTAGCTTTATTAGTTGTAGTACTTCATCTGCATAAGTAGTCTTTCTGTAGTAATGATGAGACCTAAAGTAGTAATTATTCCTGAATTAAAATTTCAATTACAGTAACAATTATTGGTGCATACATAATATACACACACAATGTGCGCTTCCTCTTTGCCTAGGAAGGTTTTAAGCACAGTGTACATTTCCTGTGCTGCTGGCAGGCCAGACACACAGAGATAGTTCAGTCTGCTGCTGTCCGTGGCACAGCATCTTCCCACAGAACACCTCAGCTGTGCAGACATTCACAGCTCACCCCAGCCAGTCAGCACCCCAGGACACTTCCTGCTTGCTGTCGGACTCTGCAATACAGAAGTCAACTTGTGAAACAGGAAAGCGGCAACCTTGAGTGACAGCACTCACACTACAATAGTACTGGTTTCTCGTGAGATAGCATCAGCCTACCTCCTTCTACTGGGGCAAGAATTAGCACAACAAGCCTTTTTCCACACACCAGCATTTGCTGGTAGCCAGTGTGCTCTGTTTTCCATTTCCCCTCTCCAAAGGGCAACAGATTGCATACTCTGATTGCCACCATTTGTCACTGCAGCTGAGAAATTCACATAGCTGCCTACACCTCTGGCAGAGGGTTGTGTTTTCATAGCAGGGCAACCACATTCAACACCTGTGATAGCTCATGCAATCGCCCATGGCTGCCAAAGGTGCTGCACACCCATTCAGCTCCCTTGACCACAGGGAATGGGGAAGGAAGGACAGGAGGAAGAGAAAGTGGCAGGAGCAACACTGAACCTTTAGGAGAGAACCAGATTAGAAAGCTATGTGCAGCTTGTACGCTACAACAGACCTTCACATGAGAAGGTTTGTGCTTGAAAGTCTAGCCTCTAGCACAAGGTTTTTGAACAGAGGCTCTCAGCCTCTCCAGCTAATACAAATTCAGATATGAGGGACTTTGAAGACACTCACTACCTTTAACAGGAGAGAAAATAGTCCCTCTGGAGTCTTAAATTGAAGCTGACAGACATAGTGATAATTTTGGCTGAACAACAGCATTTCAATTTTGTGCTTAATCTCACTTAATGCTTGCTTTCCCTTTCAGTCATCCTTTGTTGGACATTTTTCTGCTTACTCACTGCAGGATATTAAAAGGACAAGGGTAAACATGTCCTCTCCTCCAATGAGATTCCCTCGATAGAAGTGCCCGTGCTACAAGGACTCTAGCAGAGGTTACAGGGACCATCACCAGTCTATCTGGAGGTGAGGTTCCCTTAAAAAAAACACACAAAAAAACCCCAAAGCTGCCAGATGCCTGCTTGTTTGTTGCAATGGGCTCAACAACCACCACCTCTGGTTTTTCCCTGTAAAATTAATGGAGCTTCTTTCCCTTCCTTTTGAAAGCTGGTCAACAAAACATTGGCTTTCAGTAAGACTGCCTGCACTGTTTCTGCTGCCATGGAAACATCACTTTTTGAAGAGCTATAGCCAATATCCTCCTTTACCTCCTTTACCTGCAGTAGTGTCCAGCACCATCACAAATCAGCAATCTACAAACAACTCACTGACGGTATGTGGCATGATTAGCCCCTTGTCTTCAGGCAAAACTCCTCTGTACCAGATGGGTAGCATCTTCCCCATGAAAGTCATTTGCACCTCCTCCTGCTGAAGGAACAAATGCTCATAAAGGAAGGGGTCACGGACCTGAAATCTGGCTCATGAAGTACAAGAGTCATGGGAAGGTGAAAGGAAATCCAATTCAATCCAGCAACGCTGCTCTTGCTCAAGAGGCACCTGACGAAGGTCTGAAGCAAGATCATCTGACAACTGCACTCATGGCAGGGAGGAGGGAGAACTGAGGGGAAGTAAGACAACCATGACTAAGGCTTTTTGCTCTCCCCCATAGTGCTTAAGGGGCATCTGACTGCATAAGATTCAGCTGTGCTCATTTTACCCAGACCAAGCAGAGCAAAGCACTGATCTCATTCACACCACTATAGGTGCAGGCTTTTGTTTTGAACTGACAAGGCTAGACTGAGACTCCAAGGTCTCTCGTTGCTCGGATGTGCATCTGCAGAGGGAAAAAGGGGAATCCATAGACTGTTTTGCAGAGTTTTGAAGCATGAGAAACTGCAGAAGAGAAGGCTTGCATTAATTTAACACTGCTGGGATTTTAAAAGCTCAAGCAGTTACAGCTTGGCCTTGTAGAGACTCAGAGAAAGCCAGTCCTTAAGCTAAGTTTCACTACCCTGAATGGTCTGAGAGCAGACTTTACTCTAGCTGGGTGGAAGATTTTCCTGACAGGATACATGCAAGCCACAGCACGTGCTACAGGGAAAAGGGACAGAAGATCTGTGCACACCACAAGCAAGAGCCTCCTTCCAGCCTTGTCACCAACCCACCTGCTCCCCCTCCTCCCGAAGTGTGACAACTTGCAGTCACCCTCCAATTCCCAAGCCTTTGACCTAGTAAAAACAGCTGATGCTGCTCCAGCCACCCACGCTGTGCCAAAGCACAGGCAGCTGCACATGTGGCAGTTGTTGGAGTGTCCCTCCAACACGGCACGCTGATCCCAGCAGCTCAGCGACTGCACTCATCCACACATCAGCTGAAGGGGGAAGGAGGACAGCCACGTCATCAAGTAACTCCTGTAACAGCACTCTGTCAAACTACGACTCTCAACACGGATCAGAACAAGAACTTTCCCCTCTCAAAGATTTCAGGCAGACCTGTCTCTGTTCAGTGGACCTACTGATGTAATGGGCCTTCTATTTTCCCTCGTCCATCTTCAACTTACTGCTGCAGATGCCCAGTTCAGTGAAATTCCTCCTCTACAGTTCAAGCTGTTCTCTGTTCTCTCTTATTTACATATCAAATGTTTGATTTTACAACAGCACAGTAAAAAATTCTTTCCTCCAGCACTGCAAGTACATAGTGATAAAGAAAACAAACTAAGCAGAAGAAAAAGGTGTTCCTTTGTTCATTAGGACAATGAGGGCAATGTTCCCTACTGCCAGCAGTGAGTTCCTTCTGCATAAGAAGAACATTAAAGTATACTTTATCAGCTCCAAACAAGGCTTTACAAAAGGAAAGGCTTATATGCTGTCTTATGGAATCGCATGTGCTGTTTTGGAATTCCCAAGTCCACTGAGAACAGGAGATTTTGAAAGACATCAGTTTATATACGTGAAGAACTGCTGATACATAAGAGGAACCACCTTATCACCACCTCCGATTCTGTACTGCCAGGCAGCAGTTGTGCTCTGTGCTGGTTAGACTTTCAGCAGTACAGTCCAATCAGTCAGAGCGCAGCAGTATGTTGTGCCAGTACTGCTGGAGCTGCTTTATCCTCGTTTTCCAGTGGCATATGGAACCAGCACAAACAGTAGCATGGAGATGCTCTTTTACAAACAAAACCGTGTATGCTTTAAAGACACAAGAAACCACGCAACTTCACTTATTAGCCCATGCAGAGAAAGATGGGATTTTTGTTCATGGCATCTTAACACACAGCAATACAAGGCAGGTCTCCTCATCTCACGAGAATACTACCACCCTTCAGCTTGAACTGGCAGCACTGTTTTGGTGCTTGTAATCACAAAGCGAGAGACTCCAAGTGCTGGAGCCTCAGTCTTTCAGAGGGGCCAGCAAAGGAACACACACTAAGCACCATTTAGAGGAACACAGCCAGCCTAAACATCCCTTTGCTGAAAATTAAGCCCCTTCAAGCCACAGATTGTAAGCTAGTACCTTCCACTCATCCCCAACATGAGGGCTCTGTGTCAAGCACAGACTGCTTCTTCACACATACAGGTGCCAACTGTGGTGTCCAGTTCAGCCATCAGCTTATTTTGGAACTCTACTACATGCATCTGAGTAGCAAACTTGGATTTCACGTAGGTTGCTAGCCCTAAACTTCTCTGCATCCACAATCCTACATTCCCAGAATATCACATCAGAAGTATACACATTAACAGCTGTTTAAGCATTGCTGCCATGCCTATGCTCAACAAAAGTGGAAGACTTGGCTACACTGCACACCTAGAGGATTAACCTTGTCTAGTTCAGCCACACTCCCAGTGATAGCCTAGACTTTCCTCCCACCTCCCAACTCTTACTAGCTAAGAAAGCTGTCTTCATATCAAGCTAAACGATTTCATGATTATAGATCCTATGGTAATACTACGCAAATAACGAGGAGTCACATGCAACCTTTAACTCAAGGTTTAACACTCATTTCTGGTTACTAGAAGCAACCCAGGGTGCTCACAGCAGCCCTGGGGACAGGACTTGGCAGCCTGGGTTTCAGCAAAGTGCATGTCATTGGTGAGTAATACTGCATCATCAGGCAGGATTTCCAGTACAAGCACTCCAGTTTGCCAGGGAGAAGTCTTTGAGGGCTGGCCAGCCGAGCACAAGCCATTAACTGAATGAGCACAAGCATGTTGTCTTTTACTACATTTTCCTCTACATACCTACAGATCTTCACCTCACCAGAATGAGAAAATAATGTATTTAACAAACCCCCAAAATGAAAGTAGTGGAGGAGGGTGTTATATTATGTTTGCTCTATAGCAATCTTATTTCACAGCAGATATACTGCTTTGATGTACAGCCTGGGGAGCAGCACTCTTTATTCAGAGCTGTATTTAAACCAAAAATGAGTTCAGTAACAAAACACGCCTCTAGGAAGAGGCAGCGTTATCAATAAGCTCTTGAGGAGAGCCCAGTATTTAATCCTTTTTCCACCAGAAGCTGGCCAAAGACCCTAAAACTACTATAACCAATCCTGAGAGAACTTCAGAACACGTACTAAGACATACATTAACATGCTGCAATTGGAATTAAATTCAGAACGAGCCAACAGCTGGGCTGTTTTCTGCCTGAATGGTTTCATTTGCCAGTGCCCACGAACACGGCTTCAAGGTTTAAGTACACACTGAAGACAGGCACAGGACTTGTGAACAGTTTGGAAGAACCTGCTGTGTGGCTGAAGCTTTCCTCAGGGAGGTTATTTTCTGCTCCAGACAACGTGCCTCTTCCTCTCCAAGCCAAGTAATCGGTCGTTCCTCATTTCCAAGCTTACAACGGCAGGCTCGAAGCATTACCACGGGCACAGACTGCCCACGGCTAGCGTGGCACCAGCGCACCCGGCAGGACACACCGCGCTCCCCGCATCGTGAGTCCTCGCAGGACCCGCGCTACGAGCGGCCGCCTCGCACCGTTCCGAGCACGCCCTGGGTGCGAGCTGCGCGAAACCATCCCAAGGGCAGGGCCCTGCCCCGGCACACAGCCTGCTCACCCGAGGCCGCCTCCGCCCCGTCCAGGGAAAGCGGCCGCGTGGTTCGGCACCGCGCAGGCGTCCTGCGGCTCCGTGCGCACCTCCGGGCTAGCTCTTACACCGACAGATCCTGCTCAACCCGCACCCAGACCGGCGCCCGGCGAGACTCCAGCCGGCCCCTCTGGCAGCACTCCCAACTTCGCTTTGCTTTTTAAAAATAAGCCAAAAAGAAAAAAAAAAAAAAAAAAAAAAAAAAAAAAAAAAAAAAATAGAGGGAGGCTCGGAGCCGCTCGCGGCACCGCTTGGACGCGAGCCACCCGCTCACGCCGCACAAGTTCCCGTCCCACTCCTCCGCTCCC
>NC_034410.1:119486443-119538890 GCF_002078875.1 Numida meleagris
GCGCCGCCCGCCCTGGCGAGGCGGGGCGGGAGCGCGTCACTCACGCGGCCCTCCTGCCCGGCCCGGCCCCGCCAGGTGAGGGCGGCCCCGGCGGGAGGCGGTGGGTGTGCTGTGGGGGGGGAAAGGGGGTTGGTGAGCACCGCCAAGAGATAAAATGTGAAGGTTAAAGCTTAAACGTTGAAAAAAAAGATTTGAACACCAACTGCTTTCGGCCGTGACAAAGGAGGCCTGAGGACTGCCCAACCGCCTGGCTTGGGGCTGCTCGCTGACCGACTGGACTGCCCCAGGAGCCACCGCCGCGAGGTGCCCGTGCTGGATTGGGCACCCTGAGGTAGCTGGAGCACAGCCCCTGCCTCATGGAGTCATCAAGGATGGGCTTAGATCAGTAAGTCCATCCATCTCCATGTGTCTTTTACATCTCCAGGGATGACGACTCCACCACGACCCTGGGCAGACCATTGCAACACCCGACCACAGTTTCCAAGAATAAATTCTTCCTAACATCCAACCTGAACCTCCCTGGCACAACTTAAGGCCATTACCCCTCATCCTAGCACTGTTTCCTGGGAGAAGAGGCCAGCTCCCACCTTGCTATAACGTCCTTTCAGGGAGTTGTAGAGAGCAATGACGACTCCTCTGAGCCTCTTCCAGAATAAATAACTCCAGCTGCTTCAGCCGCTCTTGATAAGACTTGTGTTCCAAATCCTTCACAGCTTCACTGCCCTTCTCTGGAAACACTCCAGGGCCTCAATGTCTTTGCTGTAGTGAGTGGCCCAAAACTGACCACAGTACTCGAGATGCAGCCTCACCAGTCCTGGGTACAGGGCACAATCACTTCCCTGCTTCTGCTGACTACACTGTGTCTGATAGATACAAGCCAGGATGCCACTGGCCTTCTTGGCCACCTGGGCACACTGCTGGCTCATGTTCAGCCAAGCATCGAACAATACATTCAGGTCCATTTTCTCTACACAGTCTTCCAGCCACTCTGCCCCAAGCCTGTATTGTTCCATGGGGTTGTTGTGACCAAAGCGCAGGACCCAGCACTTAGTCCTGTTAAAGTTCATACAGTTGGCCTCAGTACATAGATCAGTCTGTACTACTATTCAGACCAGTCTGTAGGGCCTTCCTACCCTCAGGCAGATCAACACTTCCTCCCCACTTGGTGTCACCTGCAAACTTAATGAGGGTGCACTCAAATCTCCTCATCAAAATCATCTCCCTGCCTCTTCCCACCAGCCCCAGGAGCAGTACCCAACACAGGACACAACCTAGCCAGCCGCATACATCTCAAAAAGATACTAAAGGTGGCATTATTCACTTGTAGTGGATAAGTTCCATTTATCTTTTGGCTGCAGCACTGTTAATCCAGCATTAAGAGTCCCAAGGCTGGATTTATTGGCTTGTCAACCCAAGGCCAAGTTCCTCCAGCTGTGATTCTTTTTCTTCCTTCAAGTCCTTATATAGTGCTTTTCTCTCCAGTGTGGTGTATCTGTACAGTACTGGTACACCTCGGATGGTATGCACATAATGCAGCGATAGGATGTCTGTTTATTGGAACAACCCACACAGGCTGAGTAAGGAGACAGGAAACACTCCTTCTGTTTAACACTGTGAGCAGTAACACGGGTGAAGAAACTACAGCAAGCCCTTATGCTGTGCTGCAAGCTGCCTTCAGTGGTTCCATCTTCTAGTTATTATGCATTTGCTGCCAAAGCATAGGCATGCTCAAAAATTGCACCAAGTTGCTGAAATTAAACTATAACTTTATTTTAGCTTCTGAGACTCATTCCCCTGGGGGGCTTGCTAGCAAAACAGGCAAACCAGTGCCCCATAGCCGCATTATAGAGAATCAAATAGCTGAAAACAGACCATCAAGTGCCTGTCCTACCTACAGCCTGAGCTCTTCCTGCTAAAATTACACCAACCACAGAGAAGTTTTCATTATGTAGGTTGAAAAGCAAGAGACTATCAAGAACATTAAAGCTACCAAACATATCTTTTGCTCCATCCTTTTCAAATCCCTGGGCCTTGACATCTATCAGCGTATTTGTTTGAAAGATCAGTGTGCACACAGAACCAGCAGCAAGCCATGCCTGGCATGGCTCTTTGTGAATAGCCAGATTGTCCCTGACATGTAGTGTGCAGTCACATGGTGAAGCAGAGCACAATGGAGAGTCAGGAGGTGCCAATTCAGGATGTCCTTGCTCCAGATAACAAACAACAGCATCAAATCCAGGTATTTTTTAGTGCATGAGGCAGTTAAGGATATAAGCTTTTACTAGAATAAAGGAACATTTGCTTATGTCCTAGGATATACGCAGTCGCAGCAGGAGGCATTTACAGTGCTGCCATAAAAATAGCAAGTATATAAAACAAGGTAGAAATACACAAGGATATACTCTTATCTCATAGCACAGCAAGTAATTTAAGCATGGTTCTCACCATCCTGCATATCTCAGTTATGGCTGTCAAAAAAAAAAAAAACATTTTTCCAAATATCTGTTCAAGTAATTTTTTCTTAAAATATTTTTTCCCCGTGGTATGCCACTTGAAGTCCCGGCTTCCCCACTGAGCAGCTGCTATTTCCTGCAGGATCTATATCACACAGGAAGCCATCAAGAGCATTACAGTTCGCATCCCTTCATTTTGCAGCTGCTTTACCCTAGCAGCACTGAATGCCTGCCAGGGACCAACCTGCATAGCAGGGAAGCTGTCAGCATCTCTCTGCTGCTTTAGGGGCTAGGAATACTTAGCCAAGACATCATGAGAGCATCCATGCTATCCTGAGTGCTGGGCGCAGCTGATGGGAATCTCTGGCAATGAGCAAACAGCAGGGCCTCACCCACAGCCACCCCACTGAGGAGTGCCCTCTTAAACGTAGGTGCAACCTAGAAGGGCACCATCTTTTGCTGAATTGCAAGTTTAGAAGTTCTCCAAGTCACCCAGCAGTTGGGTTTCCTTAGCACCTGCAGCCCTTTCAAAGGGCAGAAAGGGCTACCTGCAGATCTCAGCCAATTCACATCCCCAGCTGTCTTTTCCAGAAAGTTTTTAGATGCAAGAAGAACACTCAAACCCTACAGACCATCTCCAAATATGATGAGGTAGTTCCTTTTCACACAGCCCTGTGTCCATAGAGATGGAATTGTTGTAACAAGCATCTATAACCAGTGCCTTTTAAAAATAATATGACTATTGCCTAAAGGCTCCAATTATGACCCCAGATTATAAACTCAGAAGACTGAGCCTCCCCCAAAGACCTTGTTGTCCTTATGAAGGGGAAGTGTGAAGGACAATTGGACCAGCAGTGCATTGAGCTACTATGCTTTGTGCCTTCACTTCTTCTTTCCTCCAGGCAGTTGGATCCCACGCAGGTACCAGCTGCACAGGAGCACAAGCAGAGCAGCAAGGCCAGAGACAGCTCCCAGGGCAGCTGTTCACCAGGCTTCATTGCACAGCTAATGGGGATGCAGTCAGGCTGCATCTCCTGCCATAGAGTCAGATCCTCGTTTTTGTATTTACAATAACATCTGATCTAGGGCAAGTATAACAAGAAGAGCAGTCAGAAGTGCCAAAAAGTCAAGGTTTCAGAGAATTAATACTTCCGAGTTCATTCACTCCAGATTTAAGACAAGCAATTATTTTCCTAAGATGCTGCAGTATTTTTTTTTTGCTCTTCAGCTGCCATCACAGATGCAATTACCTCCAAATAAGCCATCCTGTGTACAAAGAGCTGAGTCTGATGACAAGTTGCACTATTTTAAGGTAGCTGTTATGCTGATGTACTGCCATGAACAAGCATGGTTGTGCAACCAAGCACTGAGGTAGCCACAGCTACCAAGAGTGCTGAGTCCTAGCACATTTCAGACCTACATCCATAGATGTACTTTGGCAATGCAGCACAGAATTCACATGGTCCCTTCAGTTGCCAGATTGAAAGTTAGGTGCAAATGAATGGGACCATAGGGGCTCCTCACCTAAGCAATACAAAGTGCTAAAGAAATCTGTCCTAAATGCCTTTCCTTTCTGAGGCTCTAGTACTTCACTTGGCACCAAACAAGCCCTCCATTCATTCAGAGCCTTGAGTCATCTTCTGGAAGAAATCTGTCTTAAGGAACACATCCAAGTTTTTATTTCAAAATGCTGCAAAAGAGCACAGTCAGCTTGGCTCCTTCATAAGGCAGTGCCTAGAGGGATTTAGTTACCCAAACAAAAGGATTTTGTTATCCTAATCTTAAAAGGGAAGACGATTGCATACTGAACTATAAGTATTATGGGCAAATAAAAACTACAGATACTCAGTGAACCTGTACTTGCCATATCCTAAGTGATTATCACTTGGATATCAGAGGAAGAAAAACAGACAAGCAAGCAAGCAATTTCTCTCCTACTACATTCTTGCCCACCTCATCAGTCACATCCCGAAAGCACTTATTAGATCAAAGTCATCACAGACAGAGGAGCATAGATCAAGTCAGAAATCCTGTGCAGTATGTCCCACCTCAGGCAGTGTTAAAATTCCATCTGCCCAATTGGCTTTATTGTCAGAAACAGACACCCCACATGTGAGTGCCTTTTTAAGGTCTATACTTTTTTTTGTCTTATGTATATCCTGCCAAAAGCCTTTGGTGGAAAACAAACCTTTCAAACCTCTTAGCATCTACAGGTCAATTTAAGGATCTTCTATGCATACTGGGGTAGATAAACAAATTCCTGGTGGAATTCTACAAATGCCATAGGCTCCATCTCACCAGAAGTGCTGTACATTGCTGAAAATAGCTGCCGATGCCTTTCCATTTCTTTAAAAGCCTGAGTGTCTTCAAGTCCAAGGTCACTTCTGCAAATGGGAGTTAAAGTGAATTGCTTAGGTGCTTGAGAATAGGGCTACCCTGTGGTCCTCCTGATCATTGGATATCAGCACAGCGAGGGCAGGGCTGGTAGCTGAAGGCCCCCATGCTCTTTTGGAGGCATCTCTGAAAGCCAGTCAGAACGGAGCTCTGCACCACACCCTCAGCATTGTGCAGCAGTTATTTTGATGTAGCATAGTTCTGGAACAAATCCTTACAGGAACCCAGCCTTCCATCAGTAGACTGTGCTACATGACACCCACATGCTTGAAACCCATTTCCTGTAACTAATCCCACTGGGCGCATGCAAAACACCATTAGCTGAGCATTCAAGCCTCCCCTCCGCAGTGGTGTTTGACACCCACTCTATGCAGCTGCCAGCAAGCATGTGATAAATAGACATGAGGGAATGGAGGAAGAGCAAAGATAAATACATGCTATTAAAAATAAATAAATAAAGCTTGGTTAAACGAGCTGCAGTGTCGCTAGAGGGAGCGCCTGAGCCCCCGTGGGTGCAGGAGTTCACCCACGAGCTGGTTTGCGGTCTCCCGGTAAAGGAATGGTACGGGCATGCCTAATTTATTTAGCTGCCCAAAGCCACTAACAGGGCGTATTTTACATGCAAAAAAAAAAAATTGGCATAGATGTACACACAGATACAAGAATGCTACGACCTTATCACATGAAAGAATAATAGAATCCAATTAATTTGATGTTAATATCACTATTTATCTGCTTTGCTGGTTACCAAAACTCACCTATATCGAGGAACATCTGTACTTCTTTCCATCCCCACCCTTTGCCTCCTCTCGAGAAGAGAAGAAAGCACCTCTAACTTCACACTGCTTTGGTATCACAGCTTCCTTTGATAATACTTGCCTCTGAGCTATTTCTAGATACGATGAATACCTTGTTTGTAGAAACACAGTACTGTCTTCGCACATGCATTACCATCTGCAACAAGCACCTTTGTTGCTGTAGTAAATATATTGTAGCCAAAGCCTTCATTAAACTACATCTCTTTCAGCTTACTGCTGACAGTTGTAAGTATTCCAATCCAGAACAAGAGCTAACTGGAACATTTTCACCTTCTAAAAACTGATACTAGGAATAAAAGGAGGTCATGTCTTTAGTAGTTCATTATTAGACTGTTTTTAAGGCTGCAGTGCTGTACAGTTACTGCACGGTAATTAAGAGCCAGAGGATCTAGGGTTGCTTTTCCAACTGTAGTTACCTTCCAACATATTCCTGTGAGATAGCCAGGTACTGCCAGGCCCACTTCGTTACTGGCAAACCAAAACTAAAAGGCTTATTTGTAATTTGCTAGAAGTAGACAAGAAACAGAAAATAATGCATTGGAATTCAATTAAAAGCGTATGAGGAAAGAAAAAAAAGCAATAGCCCAATTAACAAGAACTAGTGCACAACATTTATGAACTTTATAAGGAGAAAAAGACTATTGCAGGAGCCTGCTCACTTGTATAATGTAAGCCATAGAAATTTGGCCTTTACACTTTTTCCTTCCTTATTTTGCAAATAAACAGCATCTAGTCTCTTTTAAGAGAGATAATTTTCATTTTGAGATTGTAAGCATTTTGCTGTTCTCATTGTTAAGACATCTCATCCAGCTAACTGATACTACGTGAAGAATACGAGCAACAAATCAGACTGTAAACACTGAGATTAAAGATTCATTAATCTCATAAATGTTTTACCAGCAACACTGCCACTTCCTGCCACCACTACCAGGCAGGAGGCATTTGCATCACAGCCTCTCTTAGAAATATGCTTCCAACACGAGATACACAAATAGCTGTGGTTTGTCTGATCCGGCTTTTCCTTCAGACTGCTGGGAAGGCAGCTATGCTACGTCTCCTAATGGCACCTTCTAGCTCCGACCTACTCTCACAAAGCTCATTTTGAAATTCTTTGCAAAATCCAGTCTTGAAACTTCCCCAGGACAAACAGATTGCGCTTCTGATTTCAGAAAGAACAAAACACATCAAGCAAACCTCCTCCCTTCCTTTCCTACCATTTATCTATTTGCTCAAAAGCATCCTGGAGATCACCTGATACCTCGACAAACCCAAACTTCTACCAGAAGGTCTCAGAAAATGGGTCACCCACTTCCCAGTTCAAAAGCAAATGAGACGCAGATGTGATTCTGCAAAGTGAACCACCTGGCATCCCCTACCTGAATAGCTTTCATTTTTTTTCTCATCAAAGACAAAATCTCAGCCGTTGTTCTGTTTGCAAGAGCCTGTGTATTCTGTGCCTGAATGGCACATCAGCGCATGTGCTAAATGCAAACATTAGGGTGTTCTTATTTGCCCTTGTGACTGTGGAGGCTGCATGCATGGTGAGTAACGCTGCTGGCTGCATACCCGCAGTTACCTGCCTGGCAGCCCAAAGCAGCACTGAACTCCACTTAGAGTGGCACTCTGCCCCCTGCAGCACCAGCTGGGCCACCTATGGATGTGTACATCTCCATTCCGAATTTGCATCTCTCAGCTGTTCCTTTCAGTTCCAGATGTGATTGCTTCACACTTTGATAGCCCCATAAAATCAGCCCTCTCCACAGCAGCAGCTCTCTGGATCCACAAATAAGCTCCAACTGGGAAAACAGCTGAGAAACCTGTGTCTCAAATGTCCCCCTGCTCACCTGGAACTATATTTTTTGCAATAGACATTTTTCATTTCCATTACTTTACTGAATACACAGTCTATATTTCTGGTATAAATCCAACTGACAGTTGGACTTGATGTCACTAATGATCCTGTTCCCTTTGTGGCTGCAGAAGTCGCTGAGCATTCCTAGCATGCTGCCAACGAAGTGGCTTTCTTATGCAGTTCTGAGGGAAAGGCGTTGCGTGGTGCTGGTGTAACCTCACTGCAGGATGCTGCTTGGAAGTGCTGGAAGATAAATGATGCAAAGCTCCTCGCAGAGCTCCTGGAGCTTAGTGCAGCAGGGGATGGAGCTACACGCTGGGTTTGTTCAACCTTTGTTTTCCCATTTAATCCAGCCATTCATATGCACATCCAGCCCTCTGTGTGCCCACTTGTTTGCCCCCTCTTCTAAAGTTTTATGGCAGGACCCAGCACTGCTGAGTCAGACCAGGTGAGTACATGGGGCTCTGGGCTCAGAGTAGAATGAACTGGGGACCAGCGTTCATCTGTTCTGCAAAGCCCTGGTGGCTTTGATTGTTATGTTTGGTCACAGGATCTCTGCTTATTTAATCAAGGTCTTCACAGCAGGTTTATGAAGAATATTTTGGTTTTCTCTGGAGGAAAAAGACATCTGAACAGTGTTGTTGCTCTGGCTGTGGCCACTGCCTTCCTACCATGGTGAAGAACTGATATTTACAGCTGTTCCCTCTGAACAGTGACATCTGATTTTATTTCCCTTATTGTGACAGCACACACTAATATCTCTAGTGTGCTTTCCACTTCATATATTATCTGCTGTCAACATGAAACAGCCTAGGACAAAGTCAGTGGTTTCTTTTCAGCTCTTATATGCTTTATCCTCTGAGGTTTATGAAACAAATCAGGAATGTGTTGCTCTCTCTCTAGCTAATTTCAGCATTAAGAGAAAATATCACAGATAACATGAATAACTATCTTCTTGTCTACGCCAAGATAAAGTCAGAGTCAGCTAACCGGTGTGAAACTTTTTCTGCAATCAAAACAAAAAATGGGAGGGGAATCAGACTGCCCATTTAACGTGTCTTGAAGAACTTGAAGGCATGCTGTGCATTCTTTCTCCTTACCAAACAGAGCAGTAATAAAGAGGTTTATTTAATTGTGAAAAAGCAATTAACTTTTGAGGATGAGTTTCCTGTGCCTGTGAGGAAGCTTGATTGTATGCAGCATATTTCTTTCAAACTACAGTCTCCAAGTGCCTTGCAGTATTAAATTTGTCAGCAAAAGACCTAAATAATAAATAAGGCATGGGGAAGATAGACCTTTTAGCAAAGCTTCTTCTGTCTTTAAGTGGTCACTTATTTCATATGTAAAGAGAATGTACATTTCTGTTCCTCAGCCCTACAAAAAAAACAAAAAACAAAAAAAACCCACTAATCATGAAAAAGAGCATCTCAGATGATAAATACTCTGCCTTTTTACATACTCCATCTGCCTGCAGTGGTGAATGCAACAGGAGGAGGTGTGCATGCTTATGAAGACCACTTCTGCACAAACAGTTTCCTTGGCTTTTACTTGCCTAATTGCTTGGCTTTTCAGACACTCTGCTTCTGCAGCAATGACAGTGTCACATGGGAATTGGGCAACCCTAGAAAGGGTCACACATCCATTCATCAGCACTCAGGAGCATGCTGGCACCTCCCAGGTGGTGTTCTCAGCTTCCCCCAGGAGCACCTCCAGGCGCTGGGCAATGGATGTTTAACAGGGTCACTGGCAGCAGGTTCCCATCTCACTGCTCCCCGTTCCAGGCTTGCAGCTTGCCTTGCCTGCAGACCTCATGGATTTTTTTGCTGAGCAGAGCAGGAGGAAATGACAACAAATCAGTGAACATTATATTTCTTTACTTGTCTTTTCTTCTCCAGGACTAGAAATACTGAAAGGAATTGGGAAGAATGTACCCTACTGCAGGCTTAGCGTAACTGTGTGTGCTGGAGAAGTGGACGGTGCAGAACATGCTTACCCTGAACAGTCTCTTTCTTATTGCTACTGTTGAAGACAAGATAAGATCTCCAAAATCATGAAAAAGGCTAAAAACATGGTGTTTGGTAGCATTATGATTCTTTTCACGTTCTTTTCAGATCCAGAAGCTTGAGGGAATGCTCTGACCATGTCCTCAAACCCATCTCTGCCTCCTGACAAATTTTAGTGACGCTGTGCTGTCCTCATCTAGATTGTCCGTAGGAAAGCCAAAACTGCTTAATTGACTCTACCCCATATAGAAAAGGGAGAAAAAGAGTTGAATATCATATGTGAGCAAAAATGAGGAGAAAATAGGACTTAACGGAAGTCCTGCTCCCATAGCTGCACATCAGTCCCTGAACCAATGTGGTTATGCCTATGTGAGACTGCGTTTGAGCAGTGATTCTGATACCCTAAATATTCTCATGCAAAAAGAGTTCTCATTGTTTTTCATGATGTACGCACTACAGTTGGAGATATCCAAGTGATCTCCACGTAATGCGTCACAACTGAGTTCAGGTGGAACTGGGTTTAACACAACAGGTCTATTTGAGAGCATTGCCTCACAGGAAAAATGACTTTAAATATTTGTTCAGCACTTGCTGTGCTACCGCTGTGCTGTAACACTGCTCCTGTAAGCCCTGAGCCTCGGTTAGCATCCCTCTGAAGCAGAGGACTGGATGTGATGTGCAGGGCCTCACTGCTGTCTCACAGCCCCTGTGAAGGCAGATGTGTACATGTGTGCCATTGCTTCACCAAAGGCTCATTACGTGACACTGTGTGACAGCTGAGTAATACTTTCAACAGAAACAGAACTCTGTCTTCAGCCTGCTGACTGCTGTTCAGAACATGCTTTATCCTTGTCAGGAAGCTGTCAAAGGCTGGCAGCAGTGCTGAAAGAAAGTTCCAGTGCCATTTCTCCAGACTCTGATCTCCATAATGGGAAATAGTAATACAGAGTAGGAATGCATGTGAAGGATGTTATAAAGGCGTAGGGGATTTTACCTTGACCAAACTGTTTAGAAAACACAGACAGAGTTGTCAGCTAGAGTGACTCAGTATGGTTTATATTGACTTCAGCTTCAACAAGATGTCCTTTCCTGGGGGTGCAGCGTAAATATTGACAAGTCTGCTGTTACTCATTGGAAATAATGAGCCAAAGAGAAAGAGAGAGAGCCTGTGGGCACACAAGGCCAAGGCCTCCCGAATGAAGCTCTGTGTCTTAAAACCATGACACTCTGAACAGGGGACAGAGACGTCACCATCCCAGGGCAGGACCAGGCCCATAGCAGCCATGGCCCTGCACAGCCGGGAGGTCACCTCACCAGCCCATGGCACTGGGGCAGGCTGGGGTCAAGGCAGGGATGGAACTGGGCAAGGTGAGGGCTGCACCATGGTGGCACAAGCTCACAGCAGTGCATCTCACTCCAGCAGTGGGCCTCAGCTCAGTCAGCCATGCTCTGCAGGGCAAAGTGCCCCATGCCATGGCAAGAGAGCCTGACTTTTCCATCTCCATAAAGCAATGTTATTGCTGCCATCTTCTCCTAATATCCTTGGATGGCTAGTAGTCCAAAGAGAACTATATCTCATTAGTGTGAATTAGAATTTTTCTGAATCTTCAGCAGGGTAATTTCTGAATGACTTTGGGATAAAAGGAGTAAGAAAGAGTATTTTAATTTCCAGACTAAAACAGGGATTAGGAGATGACAAATTTAGATAAGCCTCTCAGAAGAGCTCTTAGTAAACTGCTCACTCCTCTTTGCAGGGAATGTGAAAACCCAGAGGGTTATCCCCGTAGATTAGAGAAGTCCATTTGGAGAAGCTGGTCTGTGCTCAGCAGAAGAATTAGAAAATAAATGTTACTACTACTGTTGTTCCCAGTACTAAGCTCAATGTCATCTTATCTGGAATGCGCGGAGGGGCAAACGAATGGCTGTGTATGACAGTGGTGGGGCCAGATCCAGCAGCCCTTGTACATGCTGTGGTGGGAATGCATATGGATCAGGCTCTTCATTCTGTTCATTTACACAAATTGTTAGAAACCTCTGACTGATGCAGCTGCTTTCACTTTATTAGTTTTACAGTATGTGCTGACATAAATATTTGTGATGCTCTGTGGCCCAAAAACCTGTTTTTCAAGGCTGGATTCTGGTGAGGATAAGAAACAGTAATCAACAAGGCAACTGGCACATGAATAGATAGAGAGCAGACAGATGGCCCAGTTAGAGTATTAAACATACTAATTTTTCAGTGCTGATCTTGTTATTTGAGTACTGGCAGTTTGCAAGGGAGAGGTCATGTGTTGTAAATGAAATGGAGCCTCAGTTAGGTCTGTAGAATGGAGAACATAACGAATGTGCAGAACCAGCCAGGAAAATCTGACCCAGAATTTACCACTGACATTTTGCAGGGCTCCTTGTTACAGAGGAGCCTCCACCTCCTTCCAGTGATCACCACAAAAGTGGGAACCCATGGAGGCCAACCACTTCAGTCAGAGCCAAAAAGGAATCTGCAATTCTTTATCTGCCTCTGAGGGTGGGAACAGACACCTACAGAGACCTGAAGCCACTGGCAAGCAGATTCTCAGACATGTTGTGCTGGAGATCTTCTGGGACTTCTGCAAAGGACAACAGGCAAGGACATGGGAAGCAGGGTGTGGAGCACCCGAGGGAGAGGTTCCAGCAACCACTGTCAGAGCATTTGAACCTGAAAGGACTGAATGCCCAGGGCTCCTTTCGAGATGTAGTGTTAGATGTGGTTCAAACTGGAACGGGAGATAAGGAAAGCCAGGGATGGCTTTCCCTCTCTCATTCCACTCACTTCTGAGCTGGTACAAGCTGAAGGTTGGACTCTGCTGCTCAACATTCAGATCCTCCAGGGATCCCAGGTCTGTGCAAGTCAAGGTAGGTATTTAGTCCATACTGGATTTTTACATGAGGTAGGAAAAACAACAAAGTTTTAGCTGTAAAATAATACAACTCAGGAATGTTCCAAGAATATCACATATCATGTATCTGAAAAGCTACATGACGTAATCAACAAGAGAGTGTCTGACCATACAGCTTTCAGGCATTCACAGAATTAGACCTGTAGGTCTAGGTGCAGAGTTAAGAAGAAAAAAAAAGGCTATGTCTATTTATTGATCTAACAGTTTTCATTCCATGACTGAGTAAAATTCATGTGGAAAGGTACTGTTTGGGCTTTTCTCATCTTAACTCTCATACGTTGGTCACTCAGAGCATCCTGGTTTTCTGTCTTCTCCCAGAGCAGATGCTATTCCAGCCCGTGGCAAGAAATAATGGTTCTGAAGAGAGCAAAGCTATTGTAGGTAAGGCTGTTGTAGATGCTGCTGTGGGCTGCAGCTGGACTCACTTCCCCAAAACTTTCAGAGCTAATCTGTCCAAGAGACTGAATTTGATGTGTTCCACTTTGGGTGTTCTGAATACCTTCTATCAGGCAACAATAGGCTAAGGTTTCTTCTTCATGCTGCCAGAAAGAGAACTGAAGTGGCGTGGGGGTAGATCACACGGAAAAGATTCCAGGGACCAAATGCCAGGCCACCAGCTCCTCAGCCGAAGAGAGCTGAAAGAAGAAGAGGTCCCAGGCATTACTAACATATAACAATGTTTTCAAGACACAGAAAGGGAGTGACTCTAGGGATACCTCATTTTACTTGACCTAAATACATGTATATGCATTCTCTGAATATTTTATGCTGCTCTGGCTTGTAGCATGCATTCCACTTCTGTGCCCTGGTTTGAATGCTTAATTTTGTCTGTAGTTTCCAACAGTCTCAAGAAAAATAAAAAAAAAGAAAAAACATTAAGAAAAAAGCTGTCAAAAATGAGTAAAATTGGCATTTTCATCCATAGCATCTGGGGCCGCGGAGAGGATGGTGAAAAATGTGCCTGCAGGGCAAAGTTCTGCACAGAATGCTCTCCTGCCCACAGCACACCATTTTTCATTTACAGCGCTGAGAGTTATGCACTGTGGAGCTCCACTTGGTTAATTTATTAGCCCTCATATTAATCCTGCTTGTAAATCACGACAACAGGCAAGCGCATAGCAAAAGGTGTAGACTGCTCTGCCAGAGCAAGGAAGCAGAGTTACAGTAGGAGGTTCAACCATGAAGAATCCTTTGTAAGTCAGCTTCAAATACTCCTACATCTTCTGTGTTAAGATATCCCATCAACCCACCAGCAGTCTTTCTTTCATCGACAAGGCAGAAACTCCTGTATACAAAATAGAGGGAAATACTGATAAAGAAACTTTTTTCAGTATCAAGGCTCCCAGAATTTCTTAGGATGAGATAGAAAAAGCAGTTCAGAATTAAAATAAATAAATAAATAGATGGGATGGCCACTTTTAAGCAACAGCATTGAGTAAAAAAGAGAGAATTTTTTTTTTTCTTGGAATATCTCCATTCTGTATTGGTATACACGGTGATGAAACTTTCCCTTGGCCATTTCACACACAAATGGGCAGAAGTCAGCATCTTCATCATGAGTTTCACACCTTCCTGAGTTGTGCTTCTGCCATAGATGAGCTGGCTCACTCACTTGGAGTTGTCTCTTCCCACTGACAAAACTGAGCTATCATGGCCTGCTTATGATGATAACACTGAACAGGGTGATGTCTAAAGCCAAACGAGACAAATTAAAGCACTAACCATCAACATTAAAAAGATAAAATGGGTAGTACAATGAGTGAGGAACCCAAAGGAAATGTCCAAACCTGCAGAATCATCTTGACAGACTCATGGTGAGCAGCCACTTACCAAATTTGCCAGCTTCAGTCAAGTGTAGCAACGCTTTTGTCTACCCATAGGGACATCATTCTGCATGTCTACAAGGCTCTCTGCCTGATTTGGTGAAGATGAAAAAGAGATCTCGGGTAGTACTGTATGCACAAAGGAAATATTCCACAGAGGTGCCGATCAATAAATGACGAATTGCTTTGGGCACATCCCAGTCATAATAACCATGCTGCTCTGATAGGAAGATTTTGCTTTAGAGAAAGCTGCATGGGATCCATGCAGAAAGGAGGATGGAGAGAAATGTGTATAGTAGAGAGCAAAAGCGATCACAGATCTAGGCACTGCCCAGAAAGGGAGACAGGATTTGAGAGGGACAGAGATTAAGTGAAAATTAAAACACAGAGAAGTGGGCACATTAGGCATCTCCTGGAACTGCTCTCACAAGAAAAAGGGGAGGCTGCTGATAAGAGAAAAATAAGAGAAAACAACCCAAATCCGGAGTTGCTTTGTTTGGTCCATTGGTAAGTGCAGTCATCTGGTTGTGTGACAGAATTCAACATTTGTCTGGTGTCAGACTGTGATGTTAATTGTTGGTTTTAAAAGAGAAAAGATAAATGTTTGCATCTGATGATGATGATGATGATGATAAAGACTGCTTGCAGGCTAATCATTCTTGGGGCTAGTGGGGGGGGTATTAGTGAGTAGACTGCAGCATATTGGTCCAAAGTACCTGAAACTGTCATTTATTTCTGGGTTCTGTGTACTACATCCACAACCATTTGACTGTCCTGTACAATGTGCTAGAATTCTCAAGCCTAATGTTTTAAAAATCCCTTACTTCATCGCCACTAAAATCTCAGTTCAGTGCCACTAATTTAATAATTTGCTTGTGTGCTGCTGAACGCAGACATTGCCTCGTGCCAGAACAACTTCCAGCTCTTCCTCCTGCCTGGTGGCAGACAGTAACTGGATGAACCAGCAGTTGCTGACTCGGCTTGGCTGAAAATTGAGGAGCTGGCACTGCCCAGCGTTCCCCTGCCTCCGTTTGCAGATGTTTGGAGCAACAGTAACATCCAGTGGTCAGACTGTTAATTACACGGCTTTGCACGCTGGCAGCATCTTCGGACTGCATTCCCTTGCAATAACAAAGCTGGTGAGAGAAAGCCTTGAAAACTGAGGATCACGCTCACAAAATTAAACATGTGAGTGGTAAGATTAACACATGAGCCTTGCTTAAAGGCTAGTGTGTTTCTTTCTGCTCATGTCAACTGTTAGTAGAATAACCTGTTGTTCTAGATTTGGATTTGCAGCCCTGAAGGTTGAGCCCAGGCACAGCTCAAGGTGACTGAACCGTACTGTGCTGTTCAACATCTAGCAGCTGGTAGTTACAATTAGACACCTAGGGCTGGATTTTTCCCTGGAACTGCAGCGAAGTCCAGGGGAATTGGGTCCCCCAGCACCACCAGCCTTGTGCTGCCCAGCTGTGGCCTTGCACAGCTGCTCCGTGACCTCAAGGCCACCTGGCCTGGCAGGGGCAGTTAATGGTTTTCCAGAGCCCGTTAATGGCTCTGTGCTCCTGTGCAAACATTAGCAGAGGTGGAGTGGGGCCCGCAGCAAGGGCTGCTGTGCTTCTTTTTCCCTCCTCCTCTTTTAACTGATGGGATGTTGAGGGCAGGAGTCATGTGGCTCTCACACAGAGTTTGGCCCATGTGCTGGAGAGAGGAACTGCCCCTTGACATCTGTCCTGTCATCTTCATCTCCTCCCAAAAGTACTATTAAATCATCAGATTCAGATTCCTATCAGCTTTTGAAATCGTCTCCTTTGGGTTCCTACTACCTGGCATGAGACGGAGCATCTCCATGAACAACAGCCTTTCAAGAAGGAACTTTGCGCTGCTTCCTGGGGCCTGCACTGGAAAATTTCCCCTCCTCTGTGCAGTGTTGCAGCGGGCACTGGATAGTGCTGAGCCCTGCGTGCTGTGGGCTCATTCAAGGGTTTCAGTGGATGCACGACACAGGTACTCCTGGCTCTGAGACAAGCTGAAGCCTCTCTTCTCCCCAGCCTCCCTTTCAGCCAGGGGCTGTGGCATTTTCATACCACTAATGAAGCACAGGAACACGTTGCCCAGAGAGGTGGTGGATGCCCCATCCCTGGAGACATTCAAGGTCAGGCTGGACAGAGCTCTGAGCAGCTGATCTAGATGTAGATATTCCTGTTCATTGCAGGGGATTTGGATCAGATGGTCTTTAAAGGTCCCTTCCAACTCAAACAATTCTATGATTTACTAGCAGACAGCTAGAAGCAAGGCAGTTCTCCTTGCTGTGTTGCTGTTAGGACAGTAAATGCCTCCGCTTTTGTCACAAGATGTGTCAGGTGGGTTCTTTGCCATGGTGGGGACAGGGAGGCTTGGTGACTTTTCAGAAGTTTTGGTGTCCCTTGTAAAAAAGACTGACCATGTGGGATGCATGACATGGGCTGCAGATGGTGCATGCCATTTGGCCATGTACAGGATTATGAATACTAAGCACTGAGGTGCAAGGCCAAGGTGGGTTCGTGCCTCATAAAAGGCTGTTCTGTAAACATTTTGTGGATTCAACATGGGAAACCCAAACAGTTCCCCCCAAAAATATAGCTGAGAACATTCCTGTGCTTGAACAAAATACTATTTTGGTATCACTGCAGTTCACCCATCAGAAGAGCAGACAGCAGAAAGTGCTCAAGTACTGCTAACACATACAGCTGTGGAAAGAGACAGGTTTGAATCAGTGGACAGAAGTGATTTACATCAAAACAGTGAGTGTTTGGGAGAGGTCTCAGAGCTGCTGTGAGCAGCTTTTTCTGTTTGTCACTGCGCAGGGACCTTGTGCCCATAGCAGCACAGGTCTGAGGGTAACAGGAGCTGGCTGGCGCCAGGTTGCTCAGTTTCTGTGGTAACAATGGTAAGACTCATATCACATCCTGTTCTGGAAACTGGGTCCTCAGGATGCCACACAGACCCACCTGCAGGACCCTGGAGTCAGGGAGCCCTTCTCAGGTGTCCCTCTTTTGTTTCCTGGTAAAGCAGAGGGCACTGCCACAAGCATCTGCTGCTAACAGGGCTGCGTGCAAGCTGCCTGCTGCTTGGCATTACATTTCTGCCTGGCTGCAGCTGTGGAGGTTCTGAGGCAATGGGACGGGATGGTAAATTAAACAGGATGAGCAAGAGGGGCCTGGAACTCATCTGTGTGAGAGCTGCTCAGGAATGCCTGCAAGCGGGTGCTAAATATCCTGAGAGCTTTCTGTAGTTTCTCTTTAGAGAGTGCTTTTCTTTAGAGTTTTCCAGTCACTGGAAAAGACCCTTGAGATCATCAGATCCAACCATCACTCAACATTACAAGTCCAGCCTCTAAACCACATCCCTCAGCACCACGTCCACATGTCTCTTGTCTCTTACACACCTCCAAGGATGAGGACTCCAGCACTTCCCTGGGCAGCCTGCCCCAACACCTCACCACCCTCCCCACAAAGAAATTCCTCCTACTGTCCAATCTAATCCTCTCCCGGTGCAACTTGAGACTGTTTTCAGCACAGTATGTTTTTAAGAGAAAGCAAAATATCTTCCTAAGCTTTGTGAAGACAGAGAACTAACCTTGACTTCCTCCGCTGATTTCCCACTGCGGTTAAGTAGCACAATTCACAGCTCTTTTGTGCAAACACATCTCAAGGCCATTTGAGCAGAATGAGGTGGGGAGTTGGGGCTGATCTGTTCTGCGCTTCCCAACCGGCCCCATCCCGCTCTCTGCCCTTGAACTCCCACCTATATGTGCGATAAAGCTCGGTTCCACACCGCAGTCCAGCACCAAACCCTGCTTCGGTGCAGCCAGCGCTGGTGGATCTTTGCAGCACCCCTGAGTCACGCCAGGCACCTGCAGATGGAGCCGGAACATCCCCGTACTGTGAACTGATTGAAGGAAAGGGCTCAAAGTCAAAATACTGCGGTTTATGGATGCCAAACAAAATGTTTTCACTTTCTCCACTACAATACTATTCCCAAGCAGAGTAGCAACAAAATCTCTCGCCAAGTGTTGGATCGCACAGATGGGATGGCATGCACGCTGCTGGAACACACCTCTAAATGCAAGAGTCCCCGACCCGGTACAAAGTGTTCTTGAAGATAAGCCCCGGGCCTGCAGGTGGAGCAGCAGAACCATTGCACAACAGCAGCAGCGCCTCTTACACCTCCACCTTCCCACGCACACTAAATACAGCTGCAGCCCTCCGAAACCAGGGGCAGCTGCGGCTTGGTGTGGAATATGGCACAACTGATGCTAAAGAAAGAAGAGTCGACGAGGAGAAACACCAGCTGCAAGTATTAAAGATACTTTCCTGAAATAGATTCCTTGTGTAGAAGCCTTGAAAGTAACAGTTTGTGTCTCCAAAGCCTAAAGCTGTCGCTGAAATGGGCACAGGACTGCAACGTGAAGGTTTTGCTCCTGCTTGCCCCTCCTACCAATGAGCAGTGGTTCCAAATCTGCCCACCGGCCCCAGATTTTCTCTGCTCGCTGAGCGGGTTTGCCCAGGCTGGTAGAGGTCAAGGCCTGACCTTCAGGGCTCAGCTTTGAGTGGTGTCCTGGACAAAGACAGTCCATGAAGAGGGAGAACTGCAGTGCAGAAGAAGCCTCTGGCTTTTGCTTAAGAGCAGGCACCGTGTGACTCCGTGTTGTGTTCAATGCACCTTGCAGGATTTGGTGCCTTCTGATTTCCAGTTCATATTGAAGGTGTGGGGGACTTACAGCAGAGGTTGGTAGAACCATGGTTGATGCAGCAAACAATGACTGGCAGCAACTATCTCTGGTGACAAAAAATTAATAAGAGGTGTGAAACAAAACAGTTAACACAAGGGAAAATACTCTGAGGCACAGGACAGCTTTGACTGAGGAGCTGTGTGCAGCATTCCCTGTGAGTGTGGCAATGTGCATTCAGGGAGAAATTAGATTAAAAAAGAAGGAAAAACCACCAAATAATGTTCAACACAGAGCATCTCTTCTATCTAAGGTATCTGCTATTGTTCAGTAAGTATACTTCTGCATTTTGTAAAGAAAGGATGGAGATGAAGGTCAAAAGATGAAACCTTGACAATGACAGAATTGCTGAGCATGGACACAAGCAACCTCAGCAGCAGCCACTGCTGGCTGGCAGTGTGCGGAGAGCTGCTGATGTTCCTGCTGGTGCAGCAGCCACTGCCATCAGCTCCCCCTTTTCAGGGTGCCCAGCCTCAGTAGAATGAAAAGTTGTCAACTCATCTCATTCCATCCCAAAATAGGAAAAGCTGAATCATGGCAATGCATTGTAGATGACAAACACTAGGAATTCTTTGATTTCCCCTTCCCCTTTCTATTTCCTAACTCCTGAAATAGGCAACTGTGTCTCACAGTCATTTGAAGTCTTCATTTGTTGTTCGGATGTTCTGAGCATGTCCCCATCCCCACCCCTCCACTGAGACACAGAGCTGAGAACTGAGATGAGCAGGGGATGGGATGTTGTAATACTTGCAGGACATTCTGTCTGTTTCTTTAAAAAGAATCACTCAGACTGCATGTCTTTAAAATTTTATTACATTTTATGAACCTTATGCCCTTTCCAAGGCTTGTCCTCGCTTGTTTAGCAGAGCAGAGCTGTGTTCCTTACTGCAGGGCGAGCTCAGGTGTCCACATCCGCACTGCGGAGCTACCCCACAGCCAAGCCAGAACGGGCCTTGCCGTACCAAACTCAGATCCCGAGAGCTTAGAGGCTACACTGCCAGCAACAGGCTGCCTGTTACTTCAATCCACAGCTCACCAGCATCAGCAAGAGCACCGTTAGGCTTTAAGTATCCCAGCCAGCGCTGAAGAAGGGGATGCCCGACCTTCCCATGCTCAGCCCCAGGTGTGGGTGCCCTGTGCATTTTCTCAGAGCAGCACTCTCAGCTGCCTGCTCGGTGTCAGACGCAGCCCTTGGCTGGTTGGAGCAGGGGCCTGCAGGGTGCTGCCTCCCCCCCAGCCCGCAGCACAGTGGCATTGTATTGCAACACAGTGCGGCCCCTCACTTTGAAGGCTCTGGAGGCACCTGGGCCCCGAGATGTAGCGAAAGGCAGAATTTGGCACAGGGTTCTATTTTTGCTCCCATTCCTTTCCAAGAATGTGATCTGTTAAATCATATCAAGCATTTCCTTCTGAATAAACAAACCGCTGCATATTTTCCTTTTGCTCCAAATGTACCATTTAATTACAACAGAAGAGGGTTTGGCAGCTCCAGCTGAAGGCTGCCCCCCCAAGCAAACAAGCAGCGAGCAGATAGAACCCAGCGCTGCTCCTCAGAAGGTTGTCTTCATGCAAGGGACTCCTATAGCCTGATTTGGTGATGCAGCTTATATGTAAGGTATCAAAGCAGCTGAGCGGGGGGGGAATGACTATTCTGTGGTTAGCAATCCCGCCCTCATAAATCACCATGTATAACCAAAATGCAGCAGGGCAGCAGCTTCAAAAGACCTGCTGAAGGCCACCACGCAGCCCTCAGACTGAAATACACCTGGAGCAGTAGCTGCATTAGGAGAATATCAACGCTGTCTGGGAGGCTGGGATGTTTCCGGGCCCATATGGGGTTTTTTTCTCAAAGATCTGATGTAGATAAAGACATTTTTTACTCTAACTCTTTGAAGCCAACAATAATTGTTTCGCATTTTTAGAATTATGTAGAATGTGTTCCAACACCCAATGTTTTCTTTACAGCTTATCCTCCAGGAATTATTTGGTTATGAAGAATCCCAGATTTTGCTTTACATTACAATTTTAAAGAAAATTCTCCTTCATATTCGAGAAAGCCTGAAAATGTGAAGTCTCAACCACGTTCCCTGAGCTAGATGTGCGTGTTCCCTGATGTAGCTGTGGTGTCCTTGTTCATTGCAGGGGAGTTGCACTAGATGACCTCCAAAGTTCCCTTCCAACTGTAAGGATTCTATGATTCCATGATTCTATGATTCTATGAAAAAAAATTAAATTCCATAGTCAGATAAAGACCCATTGTCTCCTTTATGTACTGATTTTGGGAAGAAAATCTACAGGTTTAGGTGTTCACCCATAGTGTATTTGAACTTAAAGCTCTACCAGTTCTGTTTCAAAAATGATTTTACACTTTTCCAACAAAGCAACTTAATCAAAAGTGCAAAAATAAGAAGCACGCTTCACAACATGGTAAGGGAAAGCACATAGACCATTTAAGCATGTGCTGCAGAGACCACGATTTGTATTCCTAAGTGCTGAATGACATTCAGGAGCAGTAATATCTCATGATAGGGAACCATATTCTAAGTTTTCTAACCAGACATTGTCTGGAAAGTCTCTGTAGCAGCTTCAGCTTGGCCCTGCACACCCCAGGCTCAGCAGCACTCTGCTGGTGTTGGAAAAAAGCAGCCACTCAGCGCTGGCTGCAATCGCCATCATTTTCCTCAGGTGGATTCTTGGAATAAAAGGTCTTAAAATTATGGCAGCGGGCTTCATTTAAGGCTTTGCTTTGGTTTGTTTTAATTGTTCCAATTAATTTGGTTGTGTTGCATGGGTAAGACCTTTTGTTTTGTAAAACAGCAAGAAGAAACCAAAGGGAAGACCGTGCACTCATCATGGCATATGCAGCAGCAGAGGAGAAAAGAAGGAACTGATTTTCTTGTGTTCCAAAATGCTGAGGCAGAATTGATACTGTCAAGCAGCAGATGCACCAACAGGTAACGTGAGCTGCTCTACAGCTCGAAGTAGACACCGCTTTGCAACACTGGCCTTCAGATGAAAGGAAAATTAGGGGAGGACAGAGCTGAGATTCTTTTCCTTTGAAAGGCTTCCAGTAAAGGCGACTCCCTGATTTTGCCTGCCGGAGATAAGAGAGCGTTTAGCGAACAAATTAACTCGCCCTTCCCATGGAAAGCAGCGCAGTGCCAGAGCTCCAGGCTCGGCTGCAGAGCCCTCCTCCGGCACTGCCCGGCTGCAGGGAGGAGGCAGCGAGGTCAAACACACCCACAGATGTGGGGAGGAGGAGGAATGTGTGCAGTGGAAGGCAACCGGTGTCCTTCCCGTGTCCTATCTGAGCTTCCTTTCACCCCCAATCTGCCGCCTGACAAAAATTTCGCTGAGTAAAATTTTAAAAATAAGTGATAACTTTTATTACAACATTTGCAACAACTGAAAGAAAAAGCAGCCTCGGTATCTGGAGCGTTCCCTGGGGCTGGGCTCTCCCGGGACAGCTCTGTCACGCACAGAGGTGCTAAAAAGGCCCTGGTGCCCCTGAGCTCCCAGCTGTGCTTTTCTGTTGCCTTTTGGTCTGCGGATGTTGAGTTGCACTCTATCTACAGCAGTGGAGCCCTAGGTTTTTTTTTACCCTTTGCCTCCTTAGAAAGCCAAAAGAATCCTATAATTAGTCATCCTACAGTCCATGCCAAAGGGGGGTTTAATATTCTTCACAGCTTGAAGGAAATAATGTGAGATTTTGTTGAAGTGAAAGCGCTAAAACCATGCAGATTAGCCATTCTACCTACTTTTTCTTTGTTTACAGGACTCTCAATAACCGGTTAAAAATTTATAATGATGGTGCTTGCCCTAGGAATAAGCAGGCTCTTGCCCCTCTACTCCGAACCCCTAATAAGCACATCCAGCTGTACTGAGAACCCGTTTCCACCTGGGACTCTGTGGCACATTTATTCTGTGAGAGCCGGCACAGCACAGCACGCCTGAGAGGTCGGGGGGGCTGCACTACAGCAGGGCTCTCAGAATGGGCACAAACCTTAAACAGGAGCCTGGGTGTCTCAAAAGAACTCATGAGGAAAGCTGCTCCTTTCTATCTCCTCTCCCTTGTCCGACTTTTTCTCTCCACCAGCAGCATCTCAGCTCGTTATTTTTCCTCTTAACAACGCCCTTTCCTTGGGCATTTATTTCTAAAACCATGGTATTAGATCTTTGCAGACAAAAGCCCTTAGTTTCTCTGTATTTCATATTTGATGTTCAGCCTGGCCCTGCTACCTTATCGCATTCCTGAGGATTTTAATCTCCTGTTTCCCAGAAGCAGCAGGGCCTGGCACTGCAGCCTTCCCTGCAGTGTGAGGAGCGAGGCCTCTTCCCATCTGCAACACGAGCGCTCTGAAGCACAGCTTTTGCTACACTTAAAGCAAAGGTATCACACAGTGGACCACAAGACTAACTTAAATTCATTGTTTGTAGATCTGGCCTGCAGTTGAGGTATTATACCTGTTCCCTTTGGTGCCCAGGCTCTGAAGATCTCCGCCCGTACAGCCAACCGCCTGCAGTAGCAGGGACATGGTGTTAATCAGTGCCCACTGCCCAGCTTTCCTGGGAATGTGGCTGTATGCGGTTTCACCTCACAGGTAATATCTCAGCACCACTGCGGCTTCACCACGCTCTGTTGCTGGTAGCTCTGTTAGTTTTGGCCCACGAGTACTGCTGAGCATGTTTCTGTCATGTTTCTCTCTGCTTTTCCATCCTCATCTCCCTGTGATCCATTTCAAAGCTGGCAAATCCTTTAGAAGTCATCCTATTCAGAGCAGTGGATTCCCTGCAGAAATCAGAGGCGGCGGTTAAAGCAGAGGTAAGTTATAGTTCATACCTTGTTAAGCCTCAGTGCACTCAGGCTTTAAAATGATGGGGTTTGATGTGAGATGTAGCTGAGAGGTTGACTTGCCAGGCCTCAGGGCTTCCAAGCAACCAGAGCTGCAGTGGATTTGGAGCTGTATTTTCCATGAGAACCTCCCCACCACTTCCAGCTTTCTGAAGCTGAATAAATCCTCTTAGAAGTCGATATTTGCAGAGGCTTTAGGCCTGATGCTATGCTTTATCTTTATTTCCCAGTGCGGGATTTCCCTTCTGTGTGTTCATGCAATATTTTAACGGCTTTGGCTTTCAGGTGCCCAAAGTGCAACAGATGGGCACAAGATTTTTATTAGAAAGCCTCACCAGTTCGCTTTCTACTTCTGACCTTTACAGCTTCTGATCTTTGGTCCCAGCAACTGAAAGGTACATCCAATGGGTTTTCTTTAATATGGGTAAGAACAAGAGGACAGATCCCATACTTTCTGCTTGGGTTCAAATCATGACTTTGAAGGCCCATGTAAAACCCCAGTAACATCCCTCTAGGAGCGTAACTCCTATGTCAGAGCATATTATGTGTCCACTAGTGGACCTGCCTCACACAGGATGAGAGCATCTAGGCTTTGCAGCCAACCTCTTTGCTTGCCTGTACAGTGAGTCTTGCATCTCATCTCTATCATCAGTATAAAGTTCTCCAGCCTTATCCTGCAAAGCTGGAGCTGGACCAGAGAACACAAAATCATAGAATTGTGGAATGGTTTGGGTTGGAATGGGCCTTAAGATCATCTAACTCCAAATCCCTGATATAGGCAGGGCCACCTCCCTCTAGACCAGGTTGCTCAAAGCCCCTTCCAGCCTGGCCTTCAATGCTTCCAGAGATGGGGCATTCACCACCTCACTGGGCAACCTGTTCTAGTGGTGGGGGACCATGTCAAAGACCTTGCAAAAGTCCAGGTCCATCTATTGCCTTCCCTTAGTCCACCAATGTCATCGCTCTGTCATAGAAGGCCACCAGATAGGTCAGGCATGACCTACCCTTGGTAAAGCTGTGCTGGCTGTCTCGGATCACCTGCTCATCCCTCATGTGCCTTAACATGTCTTCTAGGAGGATCTCTTCCAAGCACTTTCCAGGCACAGAGGTGAGGCTCGCAGGCCTGTAGTTCCCTGGGTCCTCCTTCTTCCCTTTCTTGTAAATGGGAATGACATTTCCTTTTTTCCAGTCCCTGGGGACTTTGCCTGACAGCCACCACTTTTCAAATATGATGGAGAGCGGCTCAGCAACCACATCAGCCAGCTCCTTTAGGACCCTGGGATGCATGTCATCCAGTCCCATAGACTTGTATACATTCAGTCTCATTAGGTGGTCTCGTACTTGCTCTGCCCTTGCTGCGGGGGGAGATTTACTCCCCCAGTTCCCACCTAGAGGCTCAGGGATTTGAGCTTCAGGGACTTGAGAAATATGAGAACCCTGGCTGGTCCTGGAAGGTCCCTTCCAATCCATGATTCTATGATAACTTCAAAAATTAAAAAGTTCCTAGCCTCATTACATTTGTTTATATTATTTGCCTTCATTCCCACCAGTGCCATTACAGTGATAACCATGCCAATGGCAGACCCAACCTTCAGACAGGTCTTGCTGCATCTAGCAGAGTGCTTGCAAATTCTCTTCAGGCAGGTTTCTGTTTGTTACAGCAGATATTGTACTGAAGGGAAGTACAGCAGACCAGTTGAGTGCATTAAGAATCATCTCTTTTGTGGAGATGAAAGAACGTACTTCCTTTTTTTTGTTGTTTTGACAAAACCTTTGTGTTAGTTGCAATTGCACTGGAAGCTTGAGTCTTGGATATACAGACTTCTCTTATGTATCTTGCTCTGTGGGTTCCACAGCAATGTGTATACTGAAGACAATCTGCCTACAATACTTTTTAAACTATTCCTATACCTCCTTGAAATATGGATAATATTTCTGAACGCACACATTGCATAAAGTAGACCCCAGAACACCAAAGTGGGCAAGGTACAGAGAGAAAAGAAATACAGCACCTCACTTTGCAGAGAGCTGCTAGTGAATTCTGTCATAAAATCAGGTAACTTGTTAAATTTTTCATGCTTTGTATTCATTCCAATCATTTTCCTTCTGACAAACAATTGGTTACTGCAACTTTTTACAGGAAGGCACTCATCTTTTTAGCATGTTAATGTTTCACAGATGCAGGAGTGCAGAGATTCCCCTCTAAAATATCTACCTGAAAGAGAACACATGAAAAGCATTCAATTAAAGATAATAGTACGCCTAAGATTAAAGAAAATGCAACAACAGGAAATAAACAGCAAGGTCCACATACTTCTCAGCATCATTGTACAATATAGCAGTGTTGTAATAACCCTGTCCCTGGCATTTTTCAGTTTTTTTGCTGCTTTGTGCCATATGCCACAGTGATATTTGCTAGTAATGCATTAACAGAATCCACATTCCCAAAGCATGGAAACATTTCTTTTGGTTCCCACCATGTTAGATGTGTATTGAATCAATATAGTTCACCACATACTCGATAATCAGAAGTACCATGGAAGTAGCTTCACAGAAAATGACTTTACACATTTTGGTAATCGTTAGAGGCCCTGGACATTATTGTTGCTGTTAATCCATTCTGCTTTGTTGTCCATTTCTACTATATTTATCATCACATTATTTGTTCCAAGGTTCTTGATCCTTGGCTTTCGGAGCCCAGCTGTACATCTTATTGATGACAGTTTAAAAAAAAAAAAAAAGGGATAATTATCAGCTGAAAACCTACACCTGAAGAACGTATTTCACCTATACTGTGTCTGGACAGTTTCCTGGGCACTCTTCCCTTATCTTTGCATTTTTCAATCCTTGTGGTAAGTCAAAGGGGAAATGTAAGTGTAACTGCCCTCTCTCTGGGGTAACAATGATTAGGTTTTACTTCACTTCCAAGACTGGCTACAAGTACAAATGTACAGCTGACACTGACTGGATATGTGTCAGAATGTTTGGAAAATACTTTATTTTAATTTATCATTCAGTACTTGTGCTTTCGGCACTTCTTGGGTGTCAAAGGTTGTTAGATTCAACAGCTTACAAACAATGGAGCAAGACAGTGCTGGGTGACCCCCACTTCCTTCTACTCTGCTTTAGCTTAAGCATCTCCATTCTGTTAATATTTCCTATGTGAGAGTTACATCTGGGAGATGCACTGAGAGCCTTCAGGTCCTGCTGCAGGTGGGGAAAGGCAAGAGTGAACACAGTTCCTCACGCCCCTGGGAGAAGGCAAGGCAGCCCCCAAACCTGCCCCTTGGCTTGGGGCTTTCTGCCCCAAATTCCTGTGACATTCTTCCTCAAATGTCATAGGTGTGTACGAAATGAGTCTTTGGGTGAACAGAGAGGAGGGGCGGCCTGCCTGTGTCAAGGCATCAAGGATCAGTGCTGTGCCCTGAGTTTGGCATAGGGCCTTTTGTTGAGGTGCAGATGGCAGCAACAGTGCTAAGTACCACTGATGCGGTTCCTCCTCTTCGCCATCAAATAAAGCTGAAATATCTGGAGCTGAGCTGAACTGCATAAAGCTTCAGAACAGACAGAGGCAGAGTTTTCACCAGCTTGGTGTAAACGATGCTGAACGATGACACCCTCCACCGATACCAAAGCACATGTGACATTGTCCGTGGGTGACCTGAGCACTGAGGATCATTCACCGTCCGTGCTGATTGCATGGCAGCTGGTCTACTGGCTGGGTTGCTTAGTCAATGGGTTACCTCTGAAGTTACAGCAGGAGAAGGCATCTTCTCTCTCATAACTTCAGAACAGTAGTTAGGTTCACCAAATTGATGCTTCATTTCCCTCTCTAGTGAATGCAGTTTTCCCTGTGCTATTCACAGACTCTTGACCTCTGCTGGGGATGTGTGGCCATTTAAGATGCCCAGAAAGATACTTAAAGCTTTACGTTGTTGTCATTTGTTTTGGCAGAGTTTCTTTCAGCCAGGACATCTTTGTTTCAGCTGACAAGCCAGCAGAAGCCTTATGTGCTTGACATTTTTTGTGGCTAAACCATGTTTTACATGGGATGCATCACCAGGAGAGTACTGAGCTTTTTTCCTTGACTTTCTGTATTTCCTTTTCTCATTTCTATGTGTCATTTCTTACTTTGCTGCTGGTTCTGCTCCGTTCATATTCAAGATGTCCTTCATACCGTTGTTGTCACTCAGACTGGCCAACAATGATACTAAGAACCAAGATTTTTCTTTGGTAATTAATGTGTATTTTAAGCTTCCTTATCTACCACCATTAATAATGGGAATTTCAGCACTACCTGCAATATACTGTTCCTTTTTCTGTCCTTACTTATTACATGATATACACAAGTTACAAGCTACTGAGAACAAGGTTTTTTCCTACAGTGCAAGCAATCATAATTTGTGACTTTTCTGAACTTCAAGTTAAGATCATAACACTCTGATAAACTGTGATATAACAATCACTAGCCACACTGGGGCATTGCATCCATGGCCTCAGAGGTCCCTATGGCTTTGCTTTCTATCAGGTTTAAAAAAAAAGTGATGGTACAGCCATGGTCACACCACTTTCTGGCAGGAAGGGATGAATTCCCCCTCTCTTCCCCTTGTTCCTAAGCCAGAGATGAAAAGAGACCAAGTCCACCTGCCAAGAGCCCCACGTCACCCCTTATCTGCAAGTCTGATACAAACGCCCTTTCACTGGAGGGATGAGAGCCTAAAGGTGACGGCTTCATTTCTCAAAGACCTTCAAATGACAGGCAGGTCTGTCTCTAAATTCAGCATTTTATAGCCTCCATCACGGTCATTCATTTTGCTGTAAATGTACCATTAGGAAGCATATTACAAAATGGACTTCAGTCATGTTATAAACAGATGATTTATTGCTGCATGTGCCAGAGACCTTTATGGAGCAGCGAACACCACAATCATCATCCTTGCAGAAACAATCTGATGGGTCAGTGGGTCTCTACAGGGGACCCTGCAGGGAACAGAACCTCCATTAGCAGTGCTCAAACCACTCCGTTTCCTCAAAGCTCATTTAGTGAAAGAGGGACATCCCCCTTGGATGCGTGTGTGGACAGGAAAGTGTCCTCTGTCCTTCTCCAAGATCCCATTTCACTCATCCTCGCTCAGGAGGTGAGCAGATCTGGACTGTGTTGTGCCATGAGCGTTAAGAGCCTGTCCCACTCCATGCCTGGGAGATGTGAGTTTGCTGCTCCCTGCTCTTCCCTGTTGGGCTAATGCTGGCTTGGTGAGCAAAGCACAAAGCATAAAGTGACCGTGCCAAGGTCTGACCAAAAGAGAACTGAATAGGGTTGACAGGAGAGAAAGGTCTGGAAAGACTTGCCTTGAGACATCCATGGGAAAATGAACATCAGGTCTGGAGAAGGACTGGATAGTCCCAGGTAAAACTCCACAGGTTAGAGCTGATTTATCTCACTTAAAGGTACTATATCAAGAGGTCATGACTTTCAATTTTCTTTGAAACACCTGGGAGTTTCCCAAGATAACCCACTCATGGCTAAATCACAAGGATTATATTTAGTGTTACACTGAAAGGGAATAGGCAACAACATTCCCTTTGAGCGTGTTATATTATGACTGAAAAAAGACTGTAAGAGTTTGCTGAATCAGAAACTGGAATATCCACATATTTTGCTGGAGATTGTCAAGAGCTACTGCCCAACACGTGGTTTGCACCATCACCCCTGAAACAGCCCGAGCAGTGTGACTAGATGGCATGTAGCGCTTTGCCCTGTATTTTTAAACACAGCTTTAATTTTCTCCACATTTTCTAACTTCCAAGATCTTGCTAGTTCTGCGGAGCAATTGCTTGTCACATCAAATGAAGGCAAGTAAAGGGCTCTTTTGCTGAGGTTTCCTTTGCCTGTGCACGGTATACATGGGAATGTTGGATAGTGGTTGTGCTGGGCAAGGATGCAAAGCAAAGGGGCAAGCCTGCGTCCCATGCTGGGTAGGGAATGGGAAGGGAGACTGGAGGAACGGCTGAGCAGGCACAAGCCTCTTGGTGTACGGTAGCTGCAGAGAAGGACAAAATGGCATCAAGCCTGTGCAAGCACAGGCATCCTGATGTTAGTGTGTGCTGTTGTCAGTGAGGCAATGAGGTTAATTCCATGCGTGTGAGCCCGGCTTCCTGCTTGTGCCATGCAGAGCAATAGGTGCACTGTGCGCCTGAAAATAAGGACCTTCAGGTGGTCTTAAAGGTCGAGACTGTGTAGACTGTCAGAGGACTTAGCCCCAAAGGCACTGCAATGGGAGGATCATGGGGGTGCAATAAAAAGGCTGAGTCCTGCCATGAAAACAGGCACATCATGTAAAACATGCACAAACTCAGCAAGCTTAGTCCTAAATTAGCTACGTTTCTGGTCCCGCCCTTCTGTTGTAAAAGGCTGTAGTAAAATATGTTACGTCATACACTCTGACAGACAAACTCAGATGAACTCAGCCTTCAGCAGGAAACATTTCATCTCCCACAGTTTGCTGAACATAACGCTTAGAAGGACAACACCTCCATCATCCATTTCCCCAGAGAAATATGACATTTCCAAGGAGCCACAGAAAATTACCCTCTTGGCTTTGCTCCATGCTTTTAGGACTAAAATCTTCACTTAGACCAAAGACACTCCATAGAAACACACGCTCGGCTTGCAAGGTAGCAGACTCCAGAGCAGCAATGGGCAGTGTTCAGCTGCTGACCCTAATGGTGTACAGCTATCTCAGACATTGCTGCTTGGCTGCTTACTGCTTACCAAAGACAAACCCAGACCCAGATGTGCTACCAGAAGCCAGTTTCAGAGCTACAATGCTGCTAAAGAGGTGTGTTGATGACTTCCTAATATGTCTGCTACAGGAATTGCTTTACCTGGATCCCTCTGTGTAAGTGTCGGATATAGCTTAGGGCTGATGCAGCAGGAGTCAACTTTCCAACTTACTCCTATTATCTGATTTGTTTCTGTCAGGCTGTATTTAATGGCATTGTGAGCTTGTTCCTAGCAGGAGGAGAAAATAATTACATGTGCAAGGTGATCCTTGGCTGCTCAGTCCTGTTTGTTTGCAGGGAAATGCATATATACCTATGTCCCCAAAACAGCTGGGACACAAACAGTGCAAGGTTGAATTGCTTACTCTTTCCAAAGCTGCTTTTCCTCTCAGCTCTCCTTGCCCAAATTTTCTGTCTCTGGGAGTTCTGTCTCAGGGAAACCCTCTCTGCTACATTTTTCTTATTTTTCCTGGCTTCCAGCCTCTGACGTACTTCCAGCAGCCAACCTGCTTTCCTCAGCATTTGCAACTCATTCCATCAGGCTGTGTTTTAGTTCCTGATTGTCCATCACACCATGTGTTATGTAAGTTCCTACCAGTTTTAGTTATCACAGCTTTAGAGGCTTTCCATCCAACTTGGAGAAACCATACACAGATTGCCCACCGCTTTTGGTGAGGTCTGTGGCATCTGTCTGTAGAAGGCTAATTGACGTCAGCTTGAAATGCTCCCTATCAGAGCGGTAGGATTCACTTATATTCACTTGCATGGATGGTTAACAAAGAGCCAGCTCCAATAGGACTCTGGAGGAAGTCGGGAGTGAGAAATTATTGTGAAATAGGCAGAAGTATCCATTACCACATGCTAATTATTCTGTACTTCCTCCTCTGTTGTTCTTAACACGCAGTGAGTTCAAAGAAATCTACCCGACTTTGAAACTTCACTTGTCTAAAATTATGTTAATTGCAACCTGTTCCACCTCCATAGCTCCACCTAAGCCAAGGAGTTCCTAATGTCAAGGGCTGCTTTCATTATCTTGCCCATTTTATCCTGCCACAGACAGCTGAAGTGCTATTTCTAAGCATGCCATGGCGTAGCTCAGCCTTAACAGCGGAGACCAGCTCAGCACCTACCTAATGCTGAAGGGCCCTTATTTGGGTAACCAAGTCCTTCCCACCCTTCCCTGCCCAAGGGACACCGTCTGTTCTGCACACACCTCACACCCATGGGACAGCTCTGTACAAAGGCATTCCTGCTCCCTCCCCGGGGCACATTTCTCTGTGCAGAAGATGACAGCTGGGCCAGGGAGAGGAGGAGCCACCAGCCAGGAGAGGTGACAGGAGTGCTTCCAGATCCAGAGTGCCTGCATAACTCTGATTTTCTGAATGAAACAGAGACATTTGGTTATGTGGGGTAATGATACCGCTAATTGTATGCAGGTATCTAGTAAAAGCCTGATGCAAGGTAGTATGGATTTGCCAGAAATACATTCTCCCATTCAGTTTTGTATTAACAGATTGCTGAGAGAGTTTGATGTGTTAGTGACTATTCACTTTTCTCTAGGGAAAGTGGAGCAGACACTTATTCACCTCTTTAAGATGCTTTCCTTACCAATCAATAATCTGCCTTTTCCACAGCCAGGAGACCTGTTACTCACTAATTCTCATCTATCTGCTCAGATAGGATTTATGCTTTATAGAGATTTTTTGCTGGTCAGGGTTTTTTTGTTGTTTGTTCATTTTCTTTTGCTTTGGGATTTTTGTGTGTGTATGTGTGCAGTCATTTGATGATTTCTAAAGAGTCAGCTGGATGCTAGAGAAGGTGAGGGCTAGCTGCAGGCCATGTGAATGGGAGGCAGAAAACATTTCAGGCCAAGCAGCGTACAATGGCCTGAGGAAAGGCCCTGCCTACATAACGAGCGATGTGATGTAATAGGAGCAGATCCACAGAGTGAAACAGCTCGTGCTAAAAGCTTGACATCTCCATTCTGAGCCTTTTAGGGGGTTAATTAAGATGAGCTTGTCTGGCTCGGTGGACTGAAAAAGCACTGTGGTTGCAGCACATCAGATGTGCTGGTGGAGAGCACCTTGCAGTTTAATTTAATCTGAAAAGCATGGGACTTACAGACTCCAAGCCTCCTACATCAGGGAACAGCTTTGTTTCAAAAGCACATTCCTCACCCAAAACGCTCATGCAGATATGGCAAAAGAATTCTTGAAATAATAGGTTCCCTTAAACAAACAGAAACAAAGTTACCCCTGCGTGATCCCTAGGAAGAGTGAAGCTGCGGGTTCACAATACGTTGCAGCTGACGTTAAGAAGACAAACAGAAAACCAAAGCCAGGCAGTGCACAATTTCTTCTTTCTGCATGTCTCTGCTTCTTTCCTGGCAGACCACAAAGGAAGCCCGGCTGCTTAGATCTGCATTCTGGACTTCACTAAAGAAGTCCGACATCCAGAAGTTAGATGTTGAAACGCAACCTTGCAGCATCTAATAATAAGCAGTTTTGCTTTAAATTAAACATTACATATTTTAAACAGAGGAGAGACAGATTTTGCTTTCAGTTGCTTTGAATGCATAGTGGAGCAAGATTTATTCTGTATGTATTTAAATGAACGGTATTCATTGAATTACTAGTTTTCCTTCCACCCTCTTTATTTATTTATATTTTCTATCACAAGTTCCAGGATGGATTCGGCTCAGTTTTTTCCCTGGGGGCCGTAGCCACAATATTACTTGATGCAAATAGATTGTGGTGACAGAGTTTCTTTAACCCAGCAAGCATATTGTTGGAACATGCTGCTCACTGCCACGGTCCAAAAAGCCATGAAGGGATGACTCATGCTACTGAGTTCATTTCCCTTACTCACACCTCACAGTTTGTGTACGGTTCTATTTTGAATAGTAGGATGTGTGAACGTGCCTTCAGTCTTTCTTTTCCAGCCTGAGGAGCAAAGAAAGTGTTTTCTTTCTGTTAGCAGGCTGGTGTTCATCTCATGATGTGGAGTCCATTTACAGCAGCACAATGAAAGTTTTAACTTCAGTTTATCCCTCAGCAGCTGCATGTGACATTTTCAGAACTGTTCCTGAGCATTTCTGAGATAGATGGCCAGGAGGAGCTGTGCTAGCCTGGATTTTAAGGACAGACATCGGCATTGCCGGCTCTGAGCTGGTGGCCTCTGTGAACAAGGATCTGTGTGCTTCTGTCTGGGAATGTAACCAGAGTCCTTGTGTGGTCTTCCCCTGTTAAAATCAGCCACAAAGGTCTCGTGCTGCGGTAGTCCTCCTTGAGTCATGCCTACTTCAGTCCTTCTCCTCACACAGTGTTGGTGCTGTGGGTGATCTGCTGCCAGCTGGGCCTGTGTGCATTCACAGCCCTTTGCAAACATGGATACAAACCCCAACACAGGTGCAAGAGCACGCTGCTGCTTCAGGAACCAGTGCACCAGACCTCCTCTGAGGCCTGTTCCTGCATTGTGCTTCCACCTCGAGCCACTCAGAGGCCTCAGAACAGGAGGCAAGCCAGGGAGCTGCGTGATCCCACCCACAGCAGCAGGTGGTTGTGGGAGAAGTATGGCCGACACCAGCCAAGCAATATTATAAGCTGGACTGGATTTATTGACATGAGTCACAGGCACCATTCTTCATCTCAAGTCTTTCATTTAGTGCTGAGCATGTACAGACTCCACTGTCATCCTAGAGCTGAGCAGTTATTTTCTATTAACATCTCAACAAAACCTTTAGGAAAAGCTTTCATCATCCAGGTGAAGAGAAGGCAAACATTCTCTTGGAATAAGGCACACTTGGCTGGTGCTCCTTATCTCTGTTTTTTTTTTTTTTTTTTTTGCCACACTGGCAAAGTCAGGACTTTTTCATGAGAGAGGAAGAAATGAGACTGCATGCTTTTTTCCAGGCAAGCTGCATTGGTATTGTAAAATCCAGAACAAGAATAACTAGGTTGCGGTGCATAACAGAAAATTACTATCTGTATCAATGAAGTCCAAGTCCAAGGGGAGAAGTCATCATGAGGCGGTCACACACCTTGTTCATGCAATGGCATTTGTCATTCAGTAGCTCAGCTCTTCATTACAGTAGCTCCAGCTGATGTTCTGCCCTCAGTAGCAACTGGTGCTTCCACAGTTCTGGAGGCTGCACAATGTGGATGTCTCACGTCTTAAGATGACCCTGCGGCGTTCATGCAGACTGGTGGAAAAATGGTGCTGACACTGCTTCTCATACATACCAAGTCATCACCAGAACCACGCCTTGCTGCAGCTGTCTTCCTCTGCTTTGAGATGAACTTGGTAGTGCAACATGAAGAAAGGGGTCAGAAAGGGAATACTGGAGGAGCGTTCAGAGGAAGGAGGAGATAGAAAGAGCTGTGATGGTTACAGGCTGACACAGCAGCACAAGCTCCTGTCCACACTGATTGGAAGCAAACCTATTGCCTAGAAGCTAACACAGGCCCAGACCAGACAGTGAGGAAAAGAAAGAACATCTTTTCGCAAAATCTAAGTGCATACACTTTACCTGTGCCATGCTCCCAGTTCAACAGTGCAGACACTCGCTCCAGGGCCCAGAAATTGTTGTTTTCTGTTGCTGAAGCAGCCACTGTGGTCAGTGCCAGTATTGCAACATATTACTCCCTCACTTGATCCTTCGTAACACAGTTATGAGCCCAGAATCTGGCATATCAACTGTAAAATCTTTGTTGGAAAAGGGCCAGTGATGCACATCATTGTATGGCAGATCAAGGTTGCGCTGCCCTCGTGAAATATGGCCATAGATGACCAAACTGTAAGCATCCTATAGTGAGCAATGTGGACATGCAGAGCACTCAGCAGTGAGCAAGCTCTCTATCAGCTTGCTCCTTGGGCGTGGACCAGGAAACCTAAATATAGCTTGAGTTACTATGGGCAAGGTCTTCTTAGTGCACCAGGAAAAGGAAAGAACACACTGGAAAACAGGTAAGAGAATAAATAGAGACATTAAGGAGGACCTAAAGAGAGTGAGAAGAAGGAATTCTTACACTATTCACATGTTTTTACACATTGTAACCTCAGAAAGACAGAACAAAGTAGAAACGAGTAGTGAGATTTAGCATGAGAAAACGAGCTTAGAGGTGCTACATATATGTTAGTGATCTGCAAATAAAAGTCACGTACAACAGCTGAGGTGCCAACATTTGCCAGGTAACTAATTTTGTACTTAGCTGATCTTAGATGAGACTCATTTCCAAATGAGCTGAGAGACCTGTGTGAATCACAGCGTGGTGACAATGCAAGGTTAGCCTGAACTAATTACAAAACTGTGAAATAAAATGCAAGTATTTAGTGAATGTGTTGCTTCTAGCAAAGTCATTCTGGTAGGATGTGTAGGACAGATGCTTTATACACAGGTTATATGTACTTTTGTGGAAAGACTGTTTCCCTTTGATATTTATTTAGTGCTAGGCTGAAGAGAGTCTTGGCTCCGTGTTTGAAGCCTCAAAATATTATTACAAGACATTGCATGACAGAGGGGAGGATAAGGAGGAGACCATCTGCATTTCTCACTATAACTGGGCCTGAAGTGGCCATTCCCAGATGTGGAATTTTTTCAGACACGTTTTTCCCACCTAATACATACACTAATACTTATAATAGTAACAATAAATAAAATAAAGATAGCAACAGCAGCGAAGTAAATATCGATTTTCTGCCATCCACATTAATTCCTTCCATCTGTGTTTTATTGAACAAGATGTAGCAACAGCATTGCATGAGCTTGGCATCCTTATTCTCTGTTTTGCTTCAAACCATGGAGCAAGTTGAAGTCAGCTCTCCTAAAACACAGAGCTTACGGCAAAGCTGTTCTTTCTACGGCAGCTCTGCTGTGACTCCGGGAAGAAATTAGGAGCCCACAGTCATGCATTTACTGTTTACCTTGAGTGCTGCATCATTCATCTCAACACCATCATGAAAGAACAGATAAGAGGTTCCAACTCTCCCTCTGATTTGTTTCTTTGTTTGCATGCTTCTGGGTTTTTGTTGTTGTTGTTGTTGGGGGGGAAAGTTGGTTTATTTGTTTACTGTTAGCTTGTCTCCAGTTCCTGAAAATAAGTGATTAGATGGGAATCTCGGCTTTCTTTGAATTGTTCTGTCTTCATCTTCACTGAAAGATTTTGAAATGCACGATCAAAGGTTCAGAGAAATAAGAACAAATCATCCCAAGAGTTCCTTAGACGCTTAAGAGCCTAAGTAACAGTTTTGAGGTCTGATTCATTATTTGGGGGTGTCTGAGGTGGGAAATTATGAAACCAACAAACTTTTCAAGTCAAACAAATACAGCAGCTGCACACTTGTGCATAGATCACCTTCAGGTTAGGCACATACATGTCTTGAGGCTATGTGCATGCATATATGTATGTATGTTCTATACATGTGTACATAGGAATGAAGGTGTGCACAGTTTTTCCTGGAAGGTCCCTTCCACTGAAACTAGCCACCACCATTTAAGACAGGGCAGAATTAGTTGTATTTTCACACTTAGTTTATTCTGTATTGTGGTAGCTTCATGTTCTCCACCAGCATCTACAGCGAGTGCAGACATCATGCGCACAATTTACATGGCAATGAGTGCACTGGGCTGTACACAGTGGTCCTTGTCACCCTCTGAAGGACTGCAGGGCAGTAAGCTCACACACCCAGGCCCCTTCCCCAGGTCAGGGAGGGAGCCCCGGCCTTTCATTCCAGGGGAGCGCTGAAAACGCTGCTTCAGATCTGCCAGTTAAACACTTGTAAAGGAAAAAAGACAAGCCTACCGCTGTTAAAAGATAAAACCACCACATAAACTTAACTGGGCTAACCTTATCTTGTTATCTCTTAAATTAGCAGCGTTCAATCTAATTAAGTGCTCACATGGACGCAGCCCAAGTTGCGGTGTGACTAATCAGCTCAGGGCCTCGTAACACAGCGCTCAGGCCCGGCTGTGCTGCAGCCTGAAGCAGGCCCTGCTCCTGCCCCTTGTCGCCCCTCGAAAGGCGTTTTATGGGTGCAGTTAGTGCTTTTAAAAGGAGATTTCGCTGGATCATTACAGCTCTTAAAACAAGCCCAGCAATCAGTGTATGCTTGTGCCTTTTTGCTGTTATCAGCTGTATTTATTATGCTAGGATTGCTGCCTAATGCACTTAAACTGAAAAGCTATATTACACCTAAGGCAGAAGTTTCTATGGTAGATAAGACCTAAGGAATCAAACTTTATGGAGGCTTATACACACAAGTTGTTGATAACCTGCTGCCATTGCTTCTTCAAAAATGCCCAAGAACAAGTGAAATTCTAGGATTCAGAGCAGACTGGGACCCCAAAGCTGTGGGTCAGTAAATTCAGCTGCCAGCACCACACAGGTTGCTACGTGCCTAGCATTTGCTCCTGGTGATTTATTACTTCTGCTGCACATAGCTGGAGCACATACCAACCACCCCTTATATCTATGTGGTCTTTCATACAAACCTACACAGGGCCTCAACTCCAAGCAGCTGGGTGTAACAACCTGCTGGGAGCACTCTGTCACCACACCACAGTCAATAGACTTTCACCTGGTACAGATGGGCATTGCAAGTCTGTTACACACATCACGTTGTCTGAGAATGGTGAAGCCAAAAGTGAGCGGAAGTGCCTTGAATGCAGTGTGGGCCTCAGTTACAAATGTCTGGGTCTGAAAAGTATCAAGCCAGCACCAGCTGCAACAGAGCATCTCTAGAATAAACCGGCACACCTGAGGTATGGTGCTGGTGAACATCACCTCCAGCAGCACCAGCCCTCTCCTGACAGTTACTGGGACTTGCCTCAGTGAGAGTGGAAACCAGCATGCTCCACTGGAAGGAGCACAGGCCGGGCAGGACTGCAAACTCTTGTATTTCTCTCCGTTTGCCTGGAGCAGAGGAAGCCTGCAAATGAAACAGTCAGTTGGCTCCTTCATTTGAACAAACTACTAAATAAATAAATAAATAAATAAATAAATAAATAAATAAATAAATAAATAAATAAATAAGAGCAGATGAAATAGAAAACAGCTCCTCCCACACTGGTTGTCCTTAGCTACTAAGGGGTGGATACGGTGGAAAAAAGCAGGCTCCTCATCTTCCTGATTATCAGCTGAGCTGCACACAGAGAAACCTGTGGAGTCCAAAGGAGAAAGAGTTACTCCTCCTGAGCCCTGCACAGCTCTTGGGAACAAAGACAGCTCCGCCTCTTACCTGCAGACCAGCTCAGCTGTTCATGTCCTTAAGCAGGAGAGAAGGTGACATCCCTCTGTGTCACCGCTCCCCCTCATGTGGCTGTCTCAGCCCTCTGCCTGCCCAGGTGAGCCGTCCAGCTTATGGATCCCCGTCACAAATCCCCCTGCTGTGACTAGCTGCCATCCTGCTGACAAGACTCACATGTTCTTATAGAAGCTCTTGGTACCTGCACACTGCCAGAGGTCCTGAAGGCTCTGAGAGCCTCAGATGGAGCAGCATCACACTCACCTACCTCACAGCAAGGTCAGGCCCATTTCCCACAATCAGCTTTACAGAAATGGGCTCCAGCATGGGGCTCAAAGCTGACAGAGCCACGGATGCACAGAACTCTGTCACAGGAATCTCATCCAGACATAGAGGGAAAAGTGCCAGAGTGCAGAGGGTGTTCCAGTGTGGTATCCATGGGCACCCATGGCTCTGCACTGACTGCTGTATCTGTATGCATGTCAGCAGCCTGGGAAATGGTGACTTCTGTCATTCCTGTAAAGGGATCGCAGGCTGTGACACCTACACTGGCGTTGTCTGTGGAGCCTCAAAGCACCAAAGGCAGCACAAGCATCCCTCAGGGCTGAACATACCTTTACCATAGGAGATTTATTGCTGGAGTATCTACTGCACATTGCTAAGCTGAGCTCTGTGCTGCTGAGGCCAGATGAGGGCAGGCCACAGGGGCATATCGCTGTGCAGCAGTTTTGTTTTGAACTATGGGGAAAGAGAAGAGATGCAGCCACAGAAGATGCAGCAGACAGGACTGGTGATGCCTGGTCACAGGTAGTCCTTCCAGGTGCTGCCTCTGCAGAAGGAGCCAAGACCTTTCTCTTTCAGTACTGAAAGCTGAAAGAAAAAGGTACAGTCTCTATTCAGTGTCCCCTTAGCCTCCTCCCAGGCTGGCATCACTGGGACCACAGACTTCTGACTGATGGAAGAAGCAGCAAGCGACATATTAAGGAAGGGACTCCATGTTGTGTCAACTGGAGCATGTATAGACTCCTTTAGAATGAGCACAGAATCAGTCTCACCATCAGCACCCCTGGTGCACTAAAAGCAGGACAGACAGCGGAATCTTTCACCTTAAGGAGGAGGAGCTGCCTAAGGAGTATGTGTGCCGTTACCTTCTATTAGCTATGAACTAAATTGCTCAGATATGGACTGCCAGCTTTGCTGCTGGTACCCAGCATTGCTGGCACCCAGTGTCACTGGCATCTAGTGTCACTGGCACACTGGCACCCAGCATCACCAGCTCTGTGCACTCCACATTGCAGGGCCCAAGGAGACCCCCCTGTGTCTGTGGAAACATGACAAAGATCACAAACTAAAAACCATTTTCCTCCTTTTTGACACAAACCTTGCAAATGGCATTTTCATATTCTAATGGTTGTGGGTGTCACACTAACAGCGTTCTGCACTATTTCAGATTAAATCATGTCATGAGTGAGCTACTATGAAGTTCCAACCATTCCAATATCTCTTGGTATTTAAAACAACAATGCAATTCTTTTCAGATTTAGCAGACTGTGGTCAAAACAAATAGTAGTGCCCATACTCAGTAAATTCATCATTCGTGTTCCATTTTTAAACAAAATGAACTGGAAGCTGCCAGTGCTGGTTTGGTCCACGGTCTCAATTAATGCTGTATAGAGCGGATTGCTCACGCACAGCTCAGGGACGTGTTACTTCAGCCATGTGCTCCAACAGCAGGGGGCTGCATACGGGGAGATTCCAGGCACAAGCAGCTGTTCTGGCATTCCATACTCACGAAACATCTCCATTCACCGGTTCTCACCTAGACGGGTGGTGGAAGGGGAAGGCAATAGCCATCACCATCCAGATGTGCCACCTCTGCCCGCACGGCTCCCTGGCTGTCCCCTCACTGCTCCCTGCCCTCTAACACAGGGACATGTGGATCTCTGCTGTGTTCAGCAGATGCCTCCCTTGCTCGGCTGCATCTCAGACACTTAAAGCTGAGCAGGATCATGCACTAGTAAGGCAGCAAACACGTTAGAGGGCAAGAAGTGACACCTTGACACCTTTCACCAGCAGGAGGAAGGCAAGAGATCCCTCAGCATGCTGCAGAGCAGCTGCTTTGTTTGGCACTGGATAACTTGGGATAAATCCTCAGAAACCGTAGCACCACACAGAAGACTCAAGGGGACTGAGAACCTAGATAAATCAGGCTTACATTAAGTAGGTTTATCTCCAAACACAAGCAAGATGAGCAGGGAGCCAGGGACTACAGCTACCCCTTTTCACCAATGCCAGCTTCGGCAAGCCTGGTGTCTTTGGCAGACGCAGACCAGCTCCTTAGCCACAAACAGGAGCAGCAATACTCTCACGTATGATGCTGCAAATCCTGATCTGACTCCTGGAATACATTCTTTCTTGTCAACAAAAGATTGACAAAAATTACAAGTCCGGCACAAGCATGTAGGTAACTCCCAGTGTAGCTCTAGTGAAGAGTAGAAAATAAAACTAAACCCAACAATCACTCTATGGCCAAGGAAAAAACATAAGCTTAGTAGGAAAATGTCTTGTAAGAAAAGTGGGTAAAGCATGTGGGTTGTTCTACCCTGCTCGGGGCAGATAAGCAATCAAAACAAACACATTTATCTGAGGGATCTGCTAATCCTCTGCACAAACAGCATTTGACCATGCAAGTTACAGTGGGCTTAGTGTTTCTTGAGCATTGAGAAGCTTAACACTGCAGTGCAGTCATTATCCTGTGAGCACAACCACAAAATCCAAGCCATGTTTGCATGTCCTAAGGTTACCCAGGACAAGACATGGGGACAGGGGCCATGTATACGCTTGCTGCTTTTCAGCCTACCAAATCCCTGCTGCGTTGCATGAGGAAAGCCAGTTTGGGGAGGGATGCTGGAACAGGGTTTAGGGAGACAAAGGATGCATATTCACTTTTCATTATCTCAGCAAGCATATTCATGAAGGTGTCCTCCTAAACCAAAGGAGCCTGTTAGCTCCTTCTTTCAGTGCTCTAATACCAGAGCAGCAGAGCCCTGAGAGCGGCAGGCAGAATGCAGTGGATGATGGCACGACTAGAGCTCCTGCCCCCAGGGCTCAGGGACAGAGTGAGGGAGGTTTGCAAAGCTTTGCCGCCTCAGAAATGCTGCCAAACCTGAAAGCAGAGGGGTTCCTAGCAGAGTACACCCTGCAGCCATGCATGCTGGGGGGTGGAAATCTGGGAAGGTGAACAGAGAGGATCACCCTGCTGGGAAGTGAGGGCATCTCCCATTGGCATCTTTCCCTAGTGCCAACCTGCCACTTTGCCAGGGCTCCCGGCCCGGCCTTGCCCTGCAGCCACATGGAGCTGACCTGGGGACATGGCAGGTCGCTGGCTGGATCTGGGGCCTCCCAGACACAGGCAGGTTTTATCTGGGAGTGCATTTCTCAGTGCTTACTCCGACCACGTCAATCAGCTTTGAACTTTGTCTCAGATTTTGCAAGTGAGTTGCAGGGAGCTGGAAGGAAAAGGAGTTCCCAGAATACCAAATCCCCTGCCGTACGCTCCCCCAAAGGCAGTGTTATTCATTCTGAAAGAGGAACCTGGCCAGGCGGGCGGAGAAGCTGAGGGAAAGGAAAAAAAGAGAAGGGTTTCCCTATTTGCCACTTCGGAAAGATAAAGCCATTTCCTCAGGTGTTGTCCAGAAACAAGGAGCTGAAATTGGACCATCTCTTGTGGCATAATGAATACAAAGTCAGAAGGCCTAGGGATGTGTCTCTGTCACTGTTCACTGCTGGAGACAGAACAGAGTCTGGATGGATGGAGCCAAACCACCGCATACCTCAAGGAAAACATTGAGAAATAATTATTTGTTACAATTCTCTGTAACATTACAGAGAAATTCCTGAACTGAGAAAGGGAAAAGGAAGAGCTAAGAGGCTGTAGGACATAATCCCATGAGCTCCTCTTGAGACACGTGAGTTGCATGTGATGCCCATGACAGGCTGTATAAGCTCCAAGTGGCTGTTAGGTAAATTTCTGCCCCTGGGTCTGTGGATGGACCTGGCCATCTCCAGCTGCTGGCCTTATTGCCCACATCTCTGCAGGGAGAGGGTCTTCCTCTGAATAAAAGAGCACTTGGCTTTGATCATAGGGTCTGCTCTAATCTGTCTTTGTCAGGAACTGTTTTTATTTATCGCTGCCTGCTTAAATGCCATTAAACTAGTCACAGCAATGTTACGTGCCATTCTTTTAAGTACCTGTGCATAAAGACAAATTATTTTCCAAAAGTAGGGACCTGATACCAAGCCTGGGAAAAGATGTAATCTAAAGCTTTTCAGATGCCATATATTTGGCAGTCATTAAGTAAATTTCATTTATAGCTACAATGGGTAATTGGAGATAAAAGGTATCTTAATCCCCATTGTACAAACGAGGTAACTGAGGCATGGAAAAATAAAGTGACTTCTTCATGGCTGTATAAAATTTAGGCTGTGGCTAGGAACAGACACATTACTGACTCCTAGCCTCCTAGCCCTGAACCTTTTAGTATCTTTACTACTTTTTCCTCTTTTTCCTGTCAAAGATTCAGCCTCCATTGAAGGTTACCAAATTCTATGTGTACAACTTCAGAAAGTTTCCCCTAAGCATCAAACTAACGAATCCTGCTTTTTCTGCAGATTTGCATCCTGAAAGCCAAACTTCTCACTCTTGACAGGCTCCCATGACACCACCACCCTTCCCCACAGCTCCTTCCCACATCTGCTTGTCTCACCACAGCCTCTGGGCCACTCTGACGTCTTGTGAGCATCCTGTGCTCACCACCCAGTGCCTGCTGGACTCCAATTTCTTCATGAATGCAGGCTAAAATACAATCACACTGCAGCTGAAGTGCCCATCATTCTCTGGAGCTGTGGTAAGAACTGCAAATTTTCCTGTTCAGCAAGTTGCTCAGTGGAGTATTTTGGAAATAGAGTAGTTTTTTAATGTCAGTCCTGTTTATCTTCCATGAAGGCACAGCAAGGACTAAGCTCCCTTACAGTGCTGCTTCACTGATGTCCCTCAGCAAGGCAGTGGTTCCCAGTGCACGTATTTCTGCAGGAAGCCACAACTACCCTTGGCCACAGGCTGGTGGCCACACGGACAAGCACAGTCTTATCTCAGCACAGACCTTGGGGCAGGCTTCTAGGTGCTCTGAGATTCTCACCCTACTTTTGGAGAAGTGGCACTAGTGTGAAGTGTGCTGAGGCAAAATAAACCCTTAAACTACAAAGTGTATGGCTAGGCCACGTGGGGTCACTTCTTTAACTATCATCTTCTACTCTTTTCCCTCATTTTCTTCCTCATTTTTCTACTGCCGTCTCTTGTTTCTCCTCTTTCATCCCCTCAGCCCACTCCATTTAGTGTGGTATCCTCCAGCAAATGGTTCTCCTCTTCACCTCCTACTCTATCTGGTGTTATTCCCCACTAGGAAGCATGACACTCAGATGGCAAAGAGACCTCCATCATGGAAGGAAATGAGGTTCAGAGAACAGAAGAGGTCTCTACTTGGAATCATAGAATCATCAAGGTTGGAAAAGACCTCTAAGATCATCTAGTCTAACTGTCCACTTACCATCAGTATTGCCCTCTAAACCATGTCCCTCAGTGCCACATCTCCACACTTCTTAAAAACCTCCAGGGACAGTGACTCCACTACACCCCTGGGCAGCCTGTTCCAGTGCATTACCACTCTTTCTGAGAAGAAATTTTTCCTAATACCCAACTTGAACCTCCCTTTGTGCAACACGAGGCCATTACCTCTCATCCTATTGCTGTTACCTGGGAGAAGAGTCCAGCCCCACCTCACTACACCATCCTTTCAGGGAGTTATAGAGAGTAATAAGGTCTCCCCTGAGCCTCCTTTTCTCCAGACTAAACAACTCCAACTCCCTCAGCCTCTCCTCATAAGGCTTGCACACCAGACCATTCGCAGCGTCATTGCCCTTCTCTGAACACACTCAAAGGCCTCAATGTCTTTCTTGTAGTGAGGGGCCCAAAACTGAGCACAGTACTTGAGGTGCGACCTCACAAGAGCTGAGTACAGAGGGATGATCACTTCCCTGCTCCTGCTGGCAACACTCTTGCTGATACACGCCAGGATGCCATTGTCCTTCTTGGCCACCTGGGCACTCTGCTGGATCAGTAGGATACTTGATGTATGGTAGTGCTGTACAGCCTGATTTCTCTGTACAACAATAATGCAGAGATTCAGCAACGCGGTGTTGATTCTTCATTTGGAGGAAAAAACTTTCAGCGTGGGGTTGCCTATGACCAAGGTCCTTCCAGTTACAGGTTTCTTTATTACTTCTTAAGTATCCCCCACTTCCCCTGATTTGCAGTCTGGGATTTTACCATGGGAAAAATTAAGCTTTCAATTCAAGAGACTGCCTCCAGTTATTCAGTTATTAAGAACAAAACAAAACAACAAAAGCCCCGGTTTGCCATTGGGCATACGGTCTGTTTGTTGTTTTCTTTTTTCTTTTTTTTTTTTTAATGTCTAGGTATTTCTCATCTCCTTCTAAGAAACTTGATAGCAATCAGCTCATTATTCATCTAGTGCTTTACAGATCATTATTAATCTCTTGAATTGCTCCTGACAGCAGAACAGAAATCCAAGTCCCAAAATTATAAAGTCCTCTTAAACTGTATTACCAAAGCTGGAAAAGGAAAACTAGAAACTCATTTCAAGGTGGACTTCAATAACAGCTCAACGTTAGAGACGTTACAGCATTTAGCTGTGTGGAGAATTGAAGTGTGGCTGAACAGAGCAAAGTTCACCTAACAGGAGGCATTTCCAACCCTTTAACCCAAAACAGCAGCTTCACAAGCTGCAGTGATCCCAGAGGATTCAGCAGGATCCATTAGCTGTTATCTGTTTCAAGTGCAGTCTCGTATATGCCTGCAAGACAGTTCAGACAGAATCAGCTGCGTTACACAGTTCCACTTTTACGTTCTTTGGGTCGCTTGTAGTTCATAGCCATCCATATCTCTATCTTAGCCAGATGCTTTCAGTTAAATGCAAAGAAAATGCTGAACTGCATATCTTCTGTACAACGCTGACAGTAGATCCCCCCAAGATGTCCTATCAGCTCCAATGCCTTACTTTAAGTCACAAGCAGGCAAGGTAACCACTTACATGTCTCAGGTAGACAAGCAGTTGCATTTGCCTGGAAGGAGAATAAGCACCATCATGGGTCATTCCCTACTACTGGCAAAACTGCACTCGGCGATTCACTGCAACAAATCATTACAGCAAAACTTATATTAGTGGATAACTTTATGTTACTCGAGGAAGTCCAGAATTACCCATAAAATTCCATGGTAATCTCATGTGCACCTTAGAACGGCTTGTTAAAGTCTCGTGCTGCTATAGAGCTCACAGTGTTTCATCTCCTTCATGTCAGAAATAGATGAATCCAATATGTCTTTCCACTTTGAAAAACAGTATGCAATAGAAGAAGAAGAAAAGTGCTTAGAATAACATCTCTTATTGCTGTTCTAACATACTATTCTTATCTCTTTTCCATAAAATATTTACCAGGTGTGACTTCTTTCCTACAAATTCCTTTCTCACATTTCCTTTTTATAAACATAAGGTGTCATTTTAGCTACAGTTTGTGGGCAAATATCTGTTTCCAGTTCCTTTTCTTTCAAAAATAACAACATTGATTTGTAATCTAGTTTACTTCTTTACAAAAGGAAGTGAATAGACACAGTAGTCCCCAGTTGATTTGAGATGCATTTCTTTGAGACTTTATTTTTCTGAATACTTGATTCCTCCCTTTTATGTATATTCCTAAGTATTTAACAAAATAGGAGCGAGGTGATTATTTGCATAGCATTTGCTTATTTTTCAGTTCTCACCATCCTCCAGGAACACATGGAGAATGGATCGCCAAAAAGCCAAACAGTTCAGCCTCAGCTCAGGCTTCTTGAGCTCTTCCAAGGTGAATGGATGCATCATTTCTGCTGAAGCACCTTGTGACCTGAGGTGGTTCTATCCTCACTGGTAGTTATGCAAGGTCTTTATGAGTATTAGCAAGCATGGCAAGTACACAGATGGACAGAAATTAGCTACTTTGGCTCATCCACTGGACGAATATTCAACTTGAAAATGACTTACAGCTGATGAATCTGCCATTTTCTGCCACTTACTCAATAACTAGACATCCTGCTTCATAGAAAAAAAAAAATCAGAAATGGCCTTGCAGTGAAATTCACAGTTAGCATTACCTTAAGCCTGTGTCAGCATAAGAAGAATGTCAAGGGCGAAATGAACATTAAAGCTGTTCCACTCACTGGAAACCAAGTTCCTCGTTAATGAGTTACGACTATAAAGCACTCATAAGCCATACCGCCCTGTTTCATTTCCTCCTCCCCTGCGTCGCTCTGCTGTGGCCATGCGTTGCTATTGGAACTGGGGACAGCCAGCCAGGATAACGAAATGGAATGGAATAGATTCCCTTTGCAGAAGAGTTTAAGTACTGACTACAAAGAGACAGCATATATTCTTACCTTTTTTATTTTGTTTCCTCTTGATCTCATTTGCTGATGACACTTCTACTGATAGCACTGCTGTTTCCTTAATGAAATGGGAAGTTCATTTTGTTTTGAAGTATTTGAAAAGTTTTAAGACTAGTTACCATTAAAAAAGAGACAGTTAAAGGAACGCTGAAGACTGCAAAGCCAAATATTTATAAACAACAGGCAAGACTATAATGATAGAAACGAGAATGTGCATTTACATTCTAGTCGCTAGTCACAGAACATACTGTTTGGGTGGAATTTCTGCCTAACTAGGAATGGATTGGTGAGGCACAGCCCATGAGTATTTCGTCTATCTATCTTCACTTTTCAATCCTCCTTCCTTTGCTCATAACACACTACTGAAACCATGATCTGAAGGCACAATTAATAATTTCTTCCCAGGCTGCACTACAGAAGTACTACATTATTCTTTAAGCACATCACAAACACAGATTAATTTATTTTTTACAGTGTCTCTCTGGGAAGAAGAGAATTGCTGCGAATTTCTCATTTCGCAGCTGACAGCTGAGAAGTAGTCAGCAATGCCCACAATATTTTCATAAATCAGGCAGCCAGCTCTCAAGCAGGCAGTCTGGAAGAGAGAAACACCACCAGTAGGAACTTTTGAGAAGTCTGATTTAAGCAGCTTGTATGAGATTGCTGCGAGCCAAGGATAGAGCGCAGTTCTGTATTACAACATCTGTCTCTTTGGCTATGCTTCTTTCAGCTCCTTCTACCAGTACAGCTAGAGTCCAACAGCTTCTTTCACTCAATAAACCTGACCCATTTCCAAAACATGCCCATGGTGTCCATCATTTGAGCTGGAAAATAGCAAGCAGTCACATTCTTAAAACACCTGAACTAGAAAGAGAGCAGATACCTGACTTTTCCTTGCATATAGTGGCCCATAGGCAACAGACGTCAGCATTTCCTTGGATCTCAACAGCAAAAATCCAAAGTTAGACTTTTGATTTTGGCTTCTTAGAAGCCATCCTGATGGGTTAGGAGATAGCAGGTCTTGCTCCTCAGTGACACAGACCAGTTGGGCTGAACAAGTTAGGATGGTCTCAGGTCAGTTCAGAACGCCCCAGACTTTGTGACCACAAATTATCACTTCAGAATAGACTAAAGTGGGATATGAAAAAAGATGACTTTGTGATTCAATGCTTCCTGTCACACAGACTAAGTTCCTTCACTCTCATGATGTGACCAGTAACCCATTCTTCTACATTGCTTTCTCACTTTCTCGCTGATCCATCTCAACATTTCTAGTAATTGTTGGTTTTAACAGCAGAAAATGTTGAGAAATGAGAGAAATGAGAAATCTTGCTTCACTTCAGGGTCACCCTTTAACGACAAAGTTGCCTCTAGTTCTATTAATACCCAACTTACCTAAACAACATGTTAAAAAACTGAAAAAGCAAAACCTTTGACGCAGAAGGAAGTGAGAAGTTCATGCATGCTAGACTTCTCCCAAACAGGTTTACATCCCTCAGCTCCATAAAGCAGAAAAATATTAAGAAGTGGGGCATAACCAATGAAGTAACCTCTGAGGCAAATCACACTGAAATTATTCATTAATTGTTTCATTTCTTCACTGCATAGCCTTAAACAAACAAACAAACAAACAAAAAAAACCAGCCTTGCCTGACTTTTTATGCTTTGTGTAATGAGGGAAAGCCTCACCAGGTTCTGCTGGCATCCAGCTGGTGATGGACCAGCTAAGGAGCAATGCTGAGCCTCTGCCCTCACCCACAGCCTCCCAGCTCCACGCAGAAGCTTGTCCAAGGGCACAGGGCTGCCTGCATGGGCAGGGGGGAAGCAAGGGATGCTGTGGTGTGTGGTCCGGTGTCCTGGAGTGGGACAGCCTGGACTATAAACAGCTTTGTCTCAGGGGCGCTGGCTGGGGATTAGGATGCCCATTGATGAGAGATGTGGTGTTTGGGGAGAAGATGCCTGAGCTTTGCCTGAAGCTGCAGCTGTTTTTAATATAGTTGCTGGACTGTTCTCCAGTCATGATGCAAAGCAAACTTTGTAGTTGATTGGGTGCAAAGAGCACTGCACGCTTGCTGCATGGGATGCTGCATTTCACACACTGGCCTCATTCATAACGTGATCAAAGAGCACTATGGAGAAAAAATCTCAACCCCCAGACCTCCTAAACTGTATTCTGTTTCTTTTATTTTTGCTGCTTTTTGAAGTAAATCTCAAGTGAACAATGAGTTCCTATAACTTCACTGAGCTTTAGTTTTTCCTCATGTCAAAGATGTAATGGAAAAATGACTCTTAGCAGGGAGAGCCCATGGGGCCCAAGGGAAGAATATGTCCATTGCAAGCCTTCCTCTGCGAATCCCTTTGGAAACGCATTCTGTCATGACGAAGGTAAACTGTGTTGTATGCCCTATACCACATCCACCTGGCTGACATATTAGGATCAAAACAAAAGGGAAAACACATACTGAATCACACATACACAGGCAGAAAATGATGTTAGGAATAACCTAACCTGTTAGAGATGTCTCTGTGCTCATCAGATTAATATGCAACCTCAGTAACACAGAATCACGGAATTGTAGGGGTTGTTCCTGAGACCTCCAAATCTCGTACAGTGGCCCTGGGTTTCTCTGTACCTGTGACAGTATGTGAAGGAGAAACTGAACAGGAGGAGGACAGCAATGTGTTATGCTAACCTGTATGACTGTCATGGTTTTGTGATTTTCGGTTATTGGTATTCCACATCATAACATCATGTAGTGGACATACCTAGTTCTCAGAAGAGAAGGACTACTACAGTCCCCACGGTACTTTGCTCCTTTGTTACCATTTTCCAGCCGGAGGGAAAAGATAGAAGCTCGCAGTATAAAAACTTGCAGATCACGAGACCTCATCCCTTTTTCCGCCGTCTCTCGTCTTGGCAGCACCTCGCTCTCCAGCCGTCTTATCGTTGGTAGTAGAGTAAGGCCTACCTTGATTTTGGGACATTCTCTCTCTCTGTATTGGATTTATCAGCTTAAATTGTAATTATATTGTATTATAGTATATTGTTTTGCATTCCGATATTTTATTTAGTAAATTAGTTTTGTTTCTCCTCAGACGGTTGCCGCTGTTCTTTGCTCTCAGGGCCATCTCCCTACCCTTTTCCCCTTTCCCCTTTTCCCGGGACGTGGGCCCTTGGGTCCCCCGTCCCCTTTGTCACGGAATCGGACCTAACGCCTGTAAACCGTTGACAATGACTAAGGCTGTGATGAGTGTCTTGTATTTTCTATTTGAGATAACAGCTTTCTTCCACTGCTTTCCTCTAGTCCTGGGTAGATTGGTTTGGCTGTAAGAAGCAAAATACAAACAGAAGTTTTCACTTCTCAAAATAATTTCCTTCTATCTTATTTGCACTCATTTTCTTTCCCTTTCAAACAACTTTTCCATTCAAGATTGCCCATATTTTGCAAACACTTACATATACATGGGTGTAAACACACACGTAAGTATGCATACATGCCAACACAGAGATATGATACATAAGTTTCCTGTAGAATTCACTAACCTGCAGATCCTACTTCTTTAGTGCTTTTTATACATACTGTCCACAATACCATTTCAGTAGAGTTGAGGGGTTCAATTTATTACTGTTATTATAGTAATCTGTACTTTCTTCAATTGGATTTTCAATTTCCTTTTCTTTGCAGTTTCTGAAGAGCTGTGGAATATGAACAAATGTTCAAAATGCAGTGTGAACTTTTTGCCTATCTATCTCTTCCTCTATTCTTTTCAGCTCATTTAAAGGAATAAGATCACTTTGAAGTGCTTAACACGTTATAGGCTTTGATTGCTGTTTGTTACTCTCTTTGATCAAGACTATCCCAATTTTTTTCATCTTCAGTAAAAAGTAAGCCTATCAGAATTAGCACGTCAGGGGAAAAAAATTGACATACGAAGATTTTGCATATTTCCTCTAAGAATTCATTCATGTGAAGTCATTCATTGAGTATTTCTGACAGTCATCAAGTTGTGAAAGTTGTTCAAGTGTGACAGGCTGGTCCAGAAGGGTAACCAACAGGTCTCATGGCATTCTGCCTTAGACAGAGCCTCTGAGGCCATCTTAGGGTACAGAGAGGTGGCCAGCATGTTCCTGTGCTCCAGCAAGTTCCAGCTGCCTTACTTCATGTCAGGCAGCACTCCAGTCCCTGACTGACTGTAAGTCCTGCAGTGCACAAGGACTCTCTGAATTCTCCCTCCTAAGGGTGACTCAGACTACAGGAACTTACGCTTAAGTAATTCACGCTCAGTTACCTTTATAACTTGTCTTTAATTAACTGATGCGTGCAAGAAACCTGTTCTCCAAGCTATTCAAAATGTGGCTATTCAACATTTATCCATGGTCTTGTACTATATCAACAGTCACCAGCACAAATGATTGCAGGTACTTGACTTTATTAGTTTGGACAAAAATGAAGTCACTGTAAATAAAGGAACATTGTTTCAAGCCGGCTTCTCCTACAAGCATGTCAATAGTTGTAAGGCCAACTCAGACACAAGTTCCCAAAATGGCTTAGGATACTGAAGACTACTAATTACATACATCCTGAGCTGATAAAATTGGTTATCTCTATGAACAAATAGGTCTATTTTCTTGTGGTAAACTCTGGTGGGAGTATGTGCCAAAACACAGTTTGTACCCCATAGAAACTACCGGGCAGTAATACACCTAGATTACAGCCTTGAGTCTCTGCCTTCAGAATTACTCAGATTCCCCCTCTCCTCCTAACCTCTACTTCTGTACAGTATTGTTGAATATCATTAAATGCCTAGTTAATTCTAAAAATAAATTATTTTTATTTATGGATGAAAACCATATGTTTTATTTTCTTCACCACGCGGGATCAAAGCTCTCTCCAGAGCTGCGTGTTCCCAACTCCACAGTTATCATGCTGCCCTCACAGTTGTGCCAACACTGTGAGGAGGAGAGG